>NC_143480.1:1932579-2232579 GCF_027475165.1 Benincasa hispida
TGCCTTTTTGGCTTTGGCAGCAGTAGCAAAGGTAAGTAATTTCAGTCAACTATATATTTTGTGTACTTTTCAAAGTTAATTTTTTGATACTGCGTGGTGTAGACCTAACCCAATCTTATAAAAGACCCGCACATTAACCCAACAGTAAACCCAATTAGAAGGAAAATAACAACCTAAGCTAGCTGTAACAGAATGTTTTAAAAGAGAGAACAGGGTATGGACTAAATACTACATCACTGCTGCTGTAACAAACTTTCTTCTTTGACTATGATAGTTGGTTGGCATGAGACCTTTGGAGAGGTCCGTGGAGAAACTTGATGATGTGAGAAGGAAGAGGTTATCCGAGATGATTATGGGCTCTGAAAGCAATGTACCTTCTAATGGCTCAGGTTATTGACATTCTAGTAATTAGACAATTGATTAATTATTATCTTATCAATTTTTCTTTCATTAATTTTCTAATTTTTACATTTCTCTTTTTTGCCCTCCTCTTAAACAAAAGTTCGTTCTCCTATATTTTATGTCAACTTTCTAAAGTATGTCTCATGGCAATGCAGCAAACCAAGCTCCTGGTGCAAGTGTGCCATCAGTTTCGGTAGGTCATAGATATTAAGAAGATATATTTCTACTAGTTCCCTGCATTATTTCCATATATAGTCTATGTAATGTTTCATGGAACAATATGTAAAGTATGTTATTAATAGCAGTCACCTTGAAAGGATACAAATTTTAACTGTTTATGAATCCAAATGAATGATGCATTTCTATATCATCATTTTTTTTTTATTATGAGAAGCAAATCTTTCTTTGGAACATGAGAAGGAACAAAGTTCCATTTCTATATCATATACAGATTGCATGACTTGGTGCCTTGATTAAATGGGTAGCTGTAAGCGCTCATATACTTTACGGTTACAAGTCGTAGCTTTAAACTATGGAAGTTGCCTTTAAGATTCATAGCTGTAAACCCGTATGCCTTTCTATGAATTTCTAGATACTTAATCCTGTAAATTTGGGCTGTCTTGTGGGATTTATTCAATGTGCGTGTAATAATATGAAAATCCATGATTTGACAAAGAACACATGTATTTCTGTTAAGTTTTTTTGATAGAAAATGGTCTACTTATAAAAGATAATAATAAAGAGTAAAAAGATAAGCTATATCATCAAATAGGTGAACTTTCCAGATTGAATCTCTCTCTCTCTCTCTTCCTGTTTTGGCATGTCGGTTCCTATTTGCATTGCCTTCATTGTGAACAGTTTGATCTTGTATTGGTTTGTCTCCATATGGTATTATCTTAGTCTTGTCTTCGTCCTATTTTCTCCTTTCCTATTCTTTAGTATCTCTTTTTTTCTCTCCATCAAATCTTCATGTATTTTTTTTATTCATTTTCTTAATTATTATATAATGGTGATGTATTAGATCTAACATTTATACAGGATTCAGATGGTTTATTTGTAAAAAAATCTGCAGCCAGCATGCTTAGTGGAAAGAGGCCTGCACAGGCAGCTGTGAGTTAATTTTACAAGCGTTCTGGTTTCAAAGACAAATACATTTATTCACTACTTACGCAGTACTTTCTTGTCATTTTAATATATTCTAATAGTTTTGTTTTTATTTCCCAGCCTTCTAGTAAAAAAGGAAACTCGGTGAAATCAGGCACCAATAAGAAAGCAGAGGGTAGTGTACCTAGTGGTGCACCGCCAAAATCTTCCAAGCCCATTGAAGTTCCAGAAGATGTTGAGGTAATCTTAAAACTTGCCCAGTGTGTGCTAAGCGATCTGTAATTCTATCTTCTTCATGGATTTGGTTGGTTAGATCATTCCTAGTGTTTTTTATGTTTCTTCTTTCGCTTCGAGATTGTTTGCAGTGGCATGATTCCGAATCAGTGTAGTTGTTTCTTTATACCAACAACTTTACGGTTGGCTGCAATTTCCTGGATTTTGGTTTTTTTTTTTTTTTTTTTTTGAGGCACTGAATTTTGGTTATTGGTTGAAGAGGATCTAGAGTATTTTTTAGTCTCGAGTTAAGACATTGGTTTGCTTGGGACGAGAGTAGGTTACTATGTTTGTTCCAGGAATATCATGTCGATAGTAGCTTTGTTTATCTCATATTGAATTTCAGGTGGAATTGTAATTTTTAATTTGTTGTAGTTTTGAGAAGATGGAAAAAGGTTCATTGTTTTGCTTCTTACAAAAATATATTTGTTTATGGTTGGCTGCTTTTTTATGTATCGACTAATCTTGCTGCTTTTATTAAACATTTGTAGCCGGCTGAGATGAGCCTTGAAGAGGTGGAGAGCAAATTAGGTTCTCTTGTTGAAGCTGATACAGTCTCTCAATTGAAGAGCACTGTGTGGAAAGAACGACTCGAAGGTTCTCTTATTAGAACTGTTGCTATTACCTTTATTCATCTATTTATTTATTATTATTATTATTATCCTAAAAATTCTTAATATAAGAAACAAATTTCATTGATGTATGAAATTTACAAAAGAGAGGGAAAAAGCCCAAACCAAAGTAGCTACAAGAGAGTCCTCCAATTGGTCAAAAGGGAATCTCTCTCTCTCTATATATTTTTTTCTGAAACGCAAACTAGAATTTTTCATTGAATTAATGAAATGAGTCTAATGCTCGAAGTACAATGAAACAAACAAGGAAAAAAAAGAAAATATAACATAGAAATCGGAGCAGCAAGAACAAAATAAAAGATAAAAGAGACCAATCCCTAAAACAACACCCAATAAACATAATTTCCAAATGAGCATTCTTCTAGCAAAGTACAAGACTTGAAACTCGAGTGCCATAAAGCTTTAAAAGCAGAGGAGACTTGAAATGGAACTCATAACCAGACTTATCTGCAAGCTGCCAACCTCAGAAACCAAGCCAACCGATCAAATACTACCATTACCACCATCCAGAAAAAGAAGATTATGGATGGAGAGAGAACACCAGATTCCGAAAATCAATATAATGCATTGAAGACTTGCACCACCTAACCAAAATACTATAAAAACTCACTGCTGAAACTGCCCAAGATAAAAACTTCTCCAAGCATAACACTGAAAGAGCATCCACAATTCAATCAAAACAACCTTACAACTATCGAAAGGCCTCATGAAAAAACAGCCACAACTCTTCTATAGCTCTTGAAACAAAGCTGCGACCGAAAACTTTCTTTAGAAAACAATGGAGTGCTTACCCAAGAAACCACATTTTTCAATCAAGGAGGAGAATTTAGATGGGATTTGAGAAGGGGATAACTGAAAATGCAACGAGCGAGGCTTCTGACAAGAATTTTTCTAAGCTGAACTTTGGAAAAGTGATGCAACATCTTCAACTATATCTTTATGAGAGTGAAGTCCTTCAGGTGCTGAATTTACTGTCAATAATTCATCTTCATCGCTACTCACACTAACAGTGGAATCTACATCTGAGTCTTCTTGAGTTCGGGAAACTTTTTGTAGAGGAAGAAATTGGCATTTCCTTGATGAACTTCACCTTTGAGTCTGGAAAGGAGATAATAGTTCTAAAAGGAACAGGAGGTGGTGGGTGAGGATTTGAGGACTTTGTACTTGTCAAAAAGAAGCTATATTGTTCTCAAATTCCTACGTCACTTCTACTCCTAATGAATGCTAAAAGACCAATTTGTTTCTGTAATATACCTTGCTAAATCAATAACTGCTTTTCACTTTTCTCTCCATTTCAATCCTAGCGACTAACCAACTTTAATTGTCTATAATTATGTTTTAAGCTTGATGCTTAAATGGAACAACACCTATTAATAGTCATTAAAAGAATCTAAGTTGGCCAATGTGGGACTGGCATATTGGCTCATACAGCATAATATTTCTAGCTCTACTTTTCAGGGTTGGTTTCCTATTGTGGATGTGCAACGGACTAATTTGTTATTGCATCCACTCTTAAAAATTTCAACTTATTTTTCAGCAATATCTTCATTGAAGCAACAAGTGGAAGGTTTGGAAGATCTTAACCCGTCAGTTGAGATACTTGTTCGTTTACTTTGCATTATCCCTGGTTGGAGTGAGAAAAATGTTCAGGTTTTATTCTAACTCTGCTACTTTACATTTCTTATTTATTTGCTTTGCTGGGTTATTTTATATTTATGCACTTCAGCTGAATGGATGCAGGTTCAACAACAAGTTATTGAAGTCATTACTCATATAGCCTCTACTGCAAAAAAATTTCCCAAAAAGTGTGTCGTACTTTGCCTTTCAGGTGGTTAGCTTGGACCCTTGCAATAGTTAAACATGTTTAATCTAGGTAGAATTATATTATTTTTTTAAAGCGAACTCATTTTCACTGATCCAGCTGATTAGTTACAAATTGATTAATTGTGAGAGAAGAAAATCTCACAAATCTCAAGATAAACTATATTAGCAATTAAATCCACCCTGATTTAAAGTATAACCAAATGTATATACCCAACCCTTAACTGACAAAATCTCACAAAAAATCCCGCTAATTAGAGTTGATAATAAAAGGAGTATAGTTAGAAAATATTTCAAAAAGGAATTACAGCGAAGACCTATGAAACTAAAGCCAACTCAGATTTCCAATCTCATTTCTTTGCATTGAAAATTCTTTAGTTTCTTTTCAACCAAATACCCCAGGCAAAGTCCTTTTTAGTATTGGCGTTGGCACTGAGAACTTTTGGCCAAACAATTACTGCTTGATTCTATCTTTAGATGTTCCATCAAGGACCTTGGAGCTTGAAACTGCTTTAATAACTGAAACTAGAAATTTCATTTATTTCAAGAAAAGCTTGGTTTCTTAAAAAAAAAAACTAGAAATTACAGCTTTATGAATAATAGGAAGGTTTCACTTTGCATCATTTCCCTTTTGTTTTACATTATTATTGTTATCACCTTTTTTGTGACATTTTATTCCACATTGTTAACCAGTGGAAATGTGAATGTGTTTATAGGTATAAGTGAACGTGTAGCAGATATTAAAACTCGTGCTCAAGCGATGAAGTGCCTTACTACCTTTTCAGAAGCAGTTGGTCCAGGATTTATTTTTGAAAGAGTATGTTTCTGTTGTTAATAAACCGGCAGTACAATTATGACAAAATTCATTTGCACTTTTGTACTTCTATACATCTGTCTATAGCGCTCCATGTTTGTTTTTGTTTGTGCTTAAAGTAGTTTAGACAGAATTCTCATGTAATTACGGTTTGTATATTTTTGTTTTTTCTTCCGTATACTAAGTTATCATTCCTTTGAACTTTTAGCTCTTTAAAATCATGAAAGAGCACAAAAATCCGAAGGTCCTTAGTGAGGGACTGTTGTGGATGGTTTCTGCTGTCGAGGACTTTGGTATATCTCTTTTAAAACTCAAGGTACTTGGCTCCTCTTCTTCTTTGAAAATTGGAATTCTTTTGTTCTTCTTTCTGAATATTTTATGGTCTCATTGTTATATATGATCTATTTATTAATGGATGAAAATAAATCTCACAGGATTTAATTGACTTCTGTAAAGAAACGGGTCTTCAGTCCAGTGCTGCGGCTACAAGGAATGCTACTATTAAGCTTTTGGGTTGTGTGCATAAATTTGTTGGACCAGGTGACTGGATCTTTCTTTCTGTTTATTGGACCAT
This sequence comes from Benincasa hispida, assembly GCF_027475165.1. Classification (NCBI taxonomy): domain Eukaryota; kingdom Viridiplantae; phylum Streptophyta; class Magnoliopsida; order Cucurbitales; family Cucurbitaceae; genus Benincasa; species Benincasa hispida. Next base: position 1,938,200 of record NC_143480.1, read on the forward strand.
AACTTGAATCCTTGATGATATAATTCCACCTCTCTAATATTCCTTCATTTTTTGCAGATCTTAAAGGTTTTCTCTCGGATGTGAAACCTGCGCTGCTAACTGCAATTGATACCGAATTTGAAAAAAATCCATTCGAGGTATGTCAGGCTCTAGATCATACATACATGAATTATGGATTGGATTCTACCTTTTATAGAGTTTGTTTGTCTTTTATCTTTTAGGGTACTGCTGCTGCTCCAAAAAGAACAGTCAGGGCAGAAGAACTAACATCATCAACATCCATTAGCGGGATGGATGGCTTGCCACGAGAAGATATTAGTGGGAAGATCACTCCTGCACTGCTGAAGAATTTTGAAAGCCCTGACTGGAAGGTACTGCTATTAGTTTTAAAATTTGTAGTACACTGTGTTTGTTTGATGTTTTCTGTTTAATAGTTGACTTCGCGAGAAATTATTTATTTTACTGCTTATTGCTTAATACACGTTTCTTATATTTCAGGTCCGTCTGGAGTCCATTGAAGCTGTGAATAAAATGTTGGAAGAAGCTAATAAACGCATTCAACCTACTGGGACATGTAACCTACTTGGGACATTATCCCCCTTGTTTTCTTTTTTACATTTTGATTATTGGTGTTTGTTGATTATTCATTTGTTAATATTTGCCAGCGGACCTGCTTGGAGCTTTAAGAGGGCGCTTGTATGATAGCAATAAAAATTTGGTCATGGCAACTTTGGCAACCATTGGTAATGTTGCTTCTGCTATGGGACCATCTGTTGAAAAGTCAGGCAAGGTTTGTTGTGGATCCTTAAATATTTTTTTCCTTAGTTTCTTGACCATTAGGAAGTTGATCTTCAATAGTCCTTAATGGTTTTATCTTGTGCACAGGGAGTGCTGTCAGATGTCTTGAAATGTCTTGGTGACAACAAGAAGCATATGAGAGAAGCCACTTTGACTGCTTTAGATGCCTGGCTAGCTGCTGTCCATTTTGATAAAATGGTATGTCTTTTCCGTGTATGGTAAAGTTGCAATGAATATCTAACTTTATATGACGGTAGAACTTTGTCCTTCCTTCAGATTCCTTATATGATATTAGCTCTAGTGGACAATAAGGTCAGTGCAGAAGGGCGGAAGGACCTTTTGGAATGGTTGTCGAGGAAGCTTTCTGGAATCAATGATTCTTCTGATTGCATACAGCTGCTTAAACCAGCTTGCTCTGCTTTGACGGTACCTATATTGCTGACAATTTGGTTGGAATTTTTGGGCATATGTTGTACTTATCCTTCTGTAATTCCTTATGAAATAAAATCTTATTCAGGACAAATCGTCTGATGTTCGAAAAGCAGCAGAGGCATGCATTACTGAAATTTTAAGGGTTGGGCGACAGGAAGCGGTATGCATCATGAAAACTTTTCTGCATTTAATATTCTATTGAGGTCTGAGTATCCCCTGAATTTTCTGTCTTCCTTATCTATAGGTTGAAAAAATTCTTAAAGATATTAGTGGGCCAGGTCTGGCCCTTGTTGTTGAACGACTAAGACCCTATGGTGCTTTTCAAGGTATGTTGCTTGCTTGCTCTCTAGGTTACATTTATTTCTGTCTTGCTTAAGATTAAATTGTTGAACTTGTTTCTCGCAGAATCCTTCGAGTCAGCTAAACAAATAACCTCAAGCTTGCCATCCAAAAATGCTGTAAAGGTCGGAAAGGGCACTTCAAACGGTGTTGCTAAGCATGGAAATAAAGCTGTATCATCAGTATGTTTCTTTGGCTAGAATCCGTAGGATTTTTAATATTTAGGGACTAATTTTGCTACCCTATTAGTCCCCTTTGTCTGCCCTCAACAATGCCTTGCCCGTCTATTTTTACAGAGAGGCACCATTTCAAAGGGGAATAGGACCGAATCCTTAATATCTGCGCATGATTTGGCTGTTCAATCACAGGCTTTGTTAAATGTCAAGGACTCAAATAAGGTGCCTCCTCTTCTGGTCAACCTCCAAAATTGATCTTGTAAGTTGTAAATCAATTTGCTTAAGTTTTTCATTTGATTGACTTTGTTCATTTGCAGGAGGAAAGAGAGAGAATAATAGTTCGTAAGTTCAAGTTTGAAGAACCACGCATAGAGCAGATTCAAGATCTGGAGGTTTGAATATATTTGTGCTGTGTATCTGTACTTGTTGAATGGATTTTATTTTGTGTTATAATTTCCAAATGTTTACTTCAATATATGTTCTAATCTCTGAACTGTGGTTTGAATGCAGAATGATATGATGAAATATTTCAGGGAGGATTTGCAGCGAAGGCTGTTAAGCACTGACTTTAAGAAGCAAGTTGATGGTCTAGAGATGCTGCAGAAGGTGTTTTGCTATGAAATGCCGTCTTTTAATTTCATGGCATGTTCCAACATGTCATATTTACAAACTTCTATGACTTTCCAGGCACTGGCGTCGATTGGAAAGGATGTTATTGAGGTTCTAGATATTCTACTCAGGTGGTTTGTTCTGCAATTTTGTAAATCAAACACAACATGTCTATTAAAGGTATAGCTTAGACATCCCCTAAACACATTTTCTTTCCATTTGTTTGTGCACATATTATTTCCATCTGGGATGTCTAATTAGGTAGAAATGATCAGGTGTTAGAGTTTCTTCCTGAACTTTTTGAGACCTTGAAGGATGAAGGATACTATATAAATGAGTCTGAAGCGGCTATCTTCCTTCCGTGCTTGATAGAGAAGGTGCTTTCATAGTGCTCTGGATTTGCTTTCAAGTAGTTGATTGTATGAAATTTTATGTTTTGTTTTGCTAATGTTGAGATGCCAGATTGCTTTCATACATTGTTTGCTTGAAAGGTAGTTTTTTTGTTGTTTATTCTAATTTGTTTTGCATCTGGAAAAGACACTTACCTGCACTGTGCTGCAGTTGGGACACAATATTGAGAAAGTGAAGGAAAAAATGCGGGAGCTGACAAAACAAATCATACAGACTTACTCTGCAACAAAAATGTTTCCTTACATACTTGAGGGTTTACGTTCTAAAAACAATCGTACTCGGATTGAATGTGCTGACCTTATTGGATTCTTGATTGATAATTATGGATCTGAGGTAAAAACATGGAATAAGTTTTTGTGTAGGGAATTTTTTTGGTTTCTACTAAATGCTTGTTTTTCTCCCTTCTGTTTTTAGATTAGCGGGCAGTTGAGATCATTGCAACTTGTTGCAAGCCTGACAGCAGAACGTGATGGTGAAATTAGGAAAGCTGCTCTAAATACACTTGCTACTGGATACAAGATTCTTGGTTAGTCTTGATGTCTGCCTTTGCCCCATCGGGAGGGATCCAATGATAACGAAAACCCTTTTACATCTTTTGTTTTAAACCTTCATCTCATGTTTTCTAGAACCCCTAAAATTCTTAGCTTTATACTCGTGTTCTGACCAAATAGATGGTTGTTGTGTGTGTGTTTCAGAAGTTCTTTTTATATCCTTTGATAAGAAAATATATATGTTTTTCATGTATGCTTTTTCCTTCAATGATTTACTAATTTACATTTCAGTTTGTAATCTTGTATTGCATCGTTAAATAAAGTTCCTTAAAAGGAAGATCGAGAATTTTTTGCCAATACTTGATGGAGCTTTGGGAAGCCTATTCCAAATTAAGTTTTTAAGTTTGTGATTTGTTATGCTCTGTGGTATCTTTATATTTCTCTTTATTTTCTCTTATTCTTTTTCACTAGAGTTTGTATCCCTGCTTAAGTTGTCTCTTGTAAAAAGGAAAAAAAATGTATATCATTGTCTTGTTCATGCCTTCATCATTTTTCTTGGTAGAGATAGCTAGAGAGCAATGCTAATTTGGCGTCCTTTTCTTTTATTTATGCTTTCCATGCACAATTTTTTTTTTCTTCCGTCTTTTTCAGCTTTTTGCCTATCTTGTTGTGACAATGTTCGGCATAATTGTGTTGAATATTTGTTGTTCTTTGTAGGTGAGGAGGTATGGAGATATGTGGGAAAACTGACAGATGCTCAGAGAAGCATGTTGGACGATAGATTTAAGTGGAAGGTCTGTTTATTTGACTTGTATAAATCGTTATGCATACTTGTAAACACATTACACGCCTCTCCTGATTTAAGGAAAATAGGGATTAATTGGGTAATTAGGTAATATTCTAGGTTAATTTTCTTTTTACCCCACTTGTAGTAAAACTTTATAAATAGGAACTTTTCCCTCTTGTATGAAGAAACACATTATTCTTTCTAATAAAAGATTTACAATTTTGACTCTTGGAGGATTAATCCTTGGGGCTACTTAGGCTACATCATCTCCCCTCTTTTTTTGTATCTTTTGGATGAAAGTTATGTTTCTTATAAAAGGGAAAAAAACAAAACTATGAATAGCATGGTCTACCATGTTCCTATTTTCATTCTGTACTCATTCCAGGTTAGAGAAATGGAGAAAAAGAAGGAAGGGAAGCCTGGTGAAGCTAGAGCTGCCATGAGACGGCCTCTTAGGGAATATGAGTATGTACCCTATTACTACGCCTAATTATTTGTATTTTTCTTTTCAAAGGGTTTGATGTTGTGGCATTGCATGCGATGATTGTGAAATACCTACTAGAGTGAGTTTGTTTTCTTAAATGATTGTGGAGCTTGCTTGACAGTCTCAAGGGAATTTGTTTATGCTTCCTAGAGTGGGGTAGATGAAAGTGATGAGTGGAGTTTACTTGGATTTGTTTCCTGCTGCTATTGGTAGACCACGCAGGAAACACTATATTTTAAGGGGATTAAAAAGGGTGCTCTTCTATAGTGTAGGCGTTGGCTTACATGACAAAAGAAGCTATAAATTGGTTTTAAACTACTGTAGTAACGAACTCAGATCGAATAACGATCGGTTTGCAAGTTGCCTGTGTATCCTCTGTCCAAAGGTGGGGGAAGATTTGATCACTTGCTTTGGAGGTGTCAGTTTGTGAGGTCGGTGTGGGACCGCTTCTTCTAGGAGTTCGAGTTTATGCTGGCTCATTAGAGGGAGTTGGTAGTTCGATTTGGGAGTTCCTTCTCCATCCACCTTTTTAGGAGAAGGGTCAGTTCTTGTTGTCAGCAGTGGAGAGAAACAAAATAGATTTTATAGGGGTGGAAGAATCTGATGTTTTGGCTCTGGTGAAGTTTTAGGTTTCCATTTGGGCTTTGATTTCGATGACTTTTTATAATTACTCTTTAGCCAATATTTTACCTTCTCTAGAGGGGCTTTTTGTGGGCTTGATTTTCTGAATGCCCTTGTATTTTTTTATCTTTTCTCAATGAAAGTTGTTGGTTCTATAAAAAAGATTGGCTTCCTAAGAATTTCAATTTCAGAGGTCCCTGTTCATGTTCCTTTGACTAACGATTTCAAATGGACAAAGTTCTGCTTGAATATGAAGATAATTACCGGTGCGAGATGCATAAAGATTAGGAATTAAAATTGGAACGCTGATTATACTCATTGAAGGTTCTAAATACTTTCTTCATAAGGAGAGTGGAAAAAACTTGGACATTCTTTTTGGCTCTCACTTGGTGCAAAGAGTTCACCTTATGTTTATAATTATTGATTGTCGTCCCTTTTTCTGTACAGTTCATCTCATCTTTTAGCCAATTGAAGGTCCTTTTTCAAGTTTCAGTCAGCATGAGAAAGTTTCTGCCCTCTGTATAATTTCATGATATAAATGAAATGGATGGATTAATGTCTCATGAAAACAATTTATGCGAATAAATGGACATAAACACAACCATATGGCATGTTGTATGGCTGTTATGTTGAGTTTTCCAGTTCTGGGATGATTCTTTATCACAGAATTCATTGTGGTATGGTTTCTTAGTTCCTCCATAGTTTGAACTTCTTAATTAAATCTAAGTTTTTGTAATTTTATTCTAGATCTGACATAGCTGAGCAAAGTGGGGAAGTTTCTCGATCCATGTCTGGAACAATTTCAACAAGGTATTTGAATATTTTTGTATTTTGGGACAATAGGCCACATCAATGATGAGTGTTATAATGCATCTTGATGCCATGAGTGCTACGCCCTATTTTCTGGGGAAATAAAAAGAAAAATTGTGCTACTCGTTTTTCGGATGGGATGCCTATTTCTTTCATCAATTTCAAAAACAGTCCTTTATTTCTCCAGTTTTTCATTGTTTCATTGTACCATATTTGTGATACATTACTTTTTATTTTGTTGGACTTTGGTTCCTTATTGGTTATACAATTGTGTTTAGCTCCAGGAAAAATTATGGTTCTGAGCTTCATATGGAGAGACAATCGGTGCCTCAACCACTTACAACGGCCAATGGTCCCACAGACTGGAATGAAGCAATGGACATTATTTCTTTTGGCTCACCCGAGCAGGTGAATGGCTCCTTTTTTTTTTTTTTTTTTTTTCCGGATGAATTTTTTCTCCTGAGGGGTAACATTTTATTTCTTATCTGCAAGTAGATACTCTTTATTGATAATTGCCTGCAACTGAAGAAATCTTAATTTTCAATGACGTCCTTCAGTAGGGATTTTTCACATTGAAAAATGTTTGTAAATACTATATCCATGGAAATGCAACTGAAGAAATCTTAATTTTTAGTGACGTCTTACATTAGGGATTATGTTTCACACTGAAATATATTTGTAAATACTGTAACGTAAGGTCCATGGAAAATAAATCAGCTAGCGGAGTAGGCATCCACTTAAAATATCTTACAGAATGGAAACTGTCGAACTCCATTGTACAAAGCTGTAAAACAACAGTCAACATCTAGACCAAAGTTAGGCAAATACTGTTAAACATTCTCAAGCATCAAACTCGTACTGAAGTATTCTTTTATTGCATTTCAATCGGAATTGTTACAATTTAATCCAAAATCACTCTTCCATAGAGGTATACTTTTCCTTTATGCCACATCATCTATATTCTTTCCATTTTATCTTTTGATTCACATAAATCAGTTACACCTTACCTCGGGACCAAATTGGTTATTGGGCTGTCAAAATTGTTAGTATGTATAATATTTATGTATAATTCAGCAATAGGCTTTTCCACCATTGATCACTTTTTCAGATCAATAGTATTAGGCACCTAGCTTCTCTTCTATTATATTAAAATAATTGACAACCGATTGTAGTTTTCTTGACAGTTTATTTATGTGAGTTGTCAAAATCAATATTGGGTTCCTTTTGCAGTCCGTGGAAGGAATGAAAGTTGTATGTCATGAGTTGGCTCAAGCCTCCAGTGATCCCGAAGGCAGTTTAATGGATGAGCTAGCAAGGGATGCTGATAGACTTGTATTATGCTTGGCAACAAAAGTACGAACAAAGCTTCAGCCTCCCATATTTGGATTTTCTTTACCCAATTTGTGCATTGCTTGCCTCTTTAATCTGTTCCGTTTGTAGGTTGCCAAGACTTTTGACTACAGTCTGACTGGAGCTTCTTCAAGGTCCTGTAAATATGTTCTCAATACCCTTATGCAGGTGCTTACCAGTCAATTTTCATTTGGGTTCTTAGAATTATGCTTTTGTTAATTCTGCACAGGAGTTGTAGCAACTGAAAACATGCATTAAGTCTACTGAAAGAAATAGTTTTATATGAAATGTTCGATCTATTTTGTTTCAATGAGCTTTGTAAGATGAAACCTTTCTTATTAACTGAAAAGTTCATTTTTGCTGCAGACGTTTCAAAACAAGAGACTTGCTTATGCTGTGAAGGAAAAGACTCTGGACAGTCTTATCACTGAACTCCTTTTGTGGCTTTTGGATGAACGAGTCCCGCATATGGATGACGGCAGCCAACTTTTGAAAGCTCTAAATGTTTTGATGCTGAAGATTCTGGTCATTATTTTCTCAAGATGCTTCTTTTTTAGAGGGTTTTTGGGAAATTATTTAACTAGTTAAAGCTGTTTTTTTTCACTTTTGTTTTTGTTTTTTGTACAGGATAATGCAGATCGTACTTCTTCATTTGTGGTACTAATCAATCTGTTGCGTCCACTGGAACCCTCAAGATGGCCTTCAACTGGGTCCAAAGAGTCATTTGCTTCCAGAAATCAGAAGTTCTCTGATTTGGTTGTAAAATGTCTTATCAAACTTACAAAGGTATATCTTTATTATTCCCGTTAGTTTAATTACTCATTTTTGTATGTCTCTCTGGGTTATCAATTGACGGAGCTTTATAAAATATTTTAAGTTTGGGCCATTTCTCAAATTGTTCATGTCAGATTCTTACCCAGGCAAAAGGTCATCCTTGCAGAATTATTTCAGGGGAGTAAGGAGATCGATTCTCTAGATAGTGAATATTAGATATGGAAATCGAAAGGGATGGTCGTCTTCTCTTCATACCCATTGATTAATAAAACAGATCTGGATGAGTTTTATGGACTCTATTGCCTTGATAATAGAGTTTGACCGTTTAGTTTTTCTTGGATTTGTAGGGTTGTTTTATTTATTATTATTTTTTAAGGAGATGAGGAAATATGTTCACAATAGATACAACCGGAGAGGGGGTGGGGGTAGAGAAGACGCATCTCCGAAGCTCAACTAAAGGCTAATAATCGTGTAAAGGCTATAATTACAAAGATTTTTGTGTGAATTGTGCACCATTAAGAAGCACTGTGTTGTACATACATACAAAACAAATAAAAAATGAAAACTTATGGTGTACACAAGGGTGGAAAGAATACCAATTTTTATTAGATGCCATCGAAGTGGCAAGCTACCTTCATATTTATTGTAGGAAGGCAGGAACTAAATCAAACTAAAACAGTTAGAGCAGACTTAAAAGCTAACTAAACTAATTCTTAAAAGCTAAGTAAACTAATCTTTAAGCTAAATAAAACATGAACAGGGAATTGGTTACGATTAAAACATAACCCAACCGAATACAAGCTCTAAACAAGAAATAAAACAGCCGAGACTCAAAATAATACAAGAGTCAAGATTGACTAAAAATATACAAGAATGGTCAAGAAAATACAAGATTAGCCAAAAATTATAAGATTGGCTTATGTTCCTACATCAACTTATCTTCAAAGGTCCGTCGGTTTCTCTCTCTGAAAGATGCCACAAAAGAGCTCTAGTAGCACAGCATGAAAGAATCTTCTCTCTCCCTTTAAACCAGCCATCTCACACTTCTACAAGCCAATAGTTGATCTTCTTTGGAGAACAAAGTGACCTCAGACTTCTTAAAGATAACCGACCACCATTTAGAGGCAAAAGAACAGTTAAGGAGAATGTGATATAAGCCAATCGGGGGTCTTTTTTTTGCTACCTCTCAACTATTCAGATGTCTATAAGCCACTGACCAAAGAAAAACTTTGTTCTTCTTAGGGGCTTTGCACTTCCAGATTCTGTAATTTGTCCTTTATTAAAAGGAAACAAGACTTCCAATTTCTGTAAATAATGTTTTCTCACTTTCGTACCTTCCTTCAAACTCTGAACTCCGCTATCTGAATCATCTGAGTAGTCCCAACTCTTGTATTCTTTTTCTTTTTTTTCTTTTTCCTGGAAAACTATTCCACTAAATTCGTCTAGCTAAAAAGATCACTGGCTGGCTTGTACACACCCCATTGCACTCGAAGTGTAGTAATTTTTTCCATCTGTTTTGTCACAACTATAGGAACCGTTTGCAAAATAATCAAATAAATAAAAGAACTAGGGAGACTACTAAATACAATTAAGTTAAGGTAATTCAAACTCCTTGGAAGATAGCAATGCCTTCCCATTTTTCTACCTTACAATTCACTTCATCAACCAAAGAAGCCTCAGAGGAAGAAAAATGGCTTTTTCCACCAAGGGGAAAACACAACTAATTCACGGGAAACTTTCCCATTTATACCCAAGGCAGGATGATTACTCCACCTCTGAATGTGCCATATTAATGCCAATCAAAGCTGTCTTTCCTTTATTGAGCATGAGGCCAGCCTTAACTCATCTATCCAAATGTACCACATTTTCTGACAAAATTCTCCCGTCATGCCATCAAGACTGCCTTCTTGATTGCATCTCCCTCAAAAGGATCCATCTCCTCACTTATCTGACACATCTTAGAAGCCACTGTAGAAAGAGAAAAAACTCTGAAGTTTATTAAAGCTGAGGATTTGAACTCACGTCCAGCCAGTTAAGTACAGCATTTCTTCCACCAACTAAGCTGACAAAGCTCTTTAGTCCTTATATTTAAAACAAAATGTATTTTTTTTTTTTAATGCAGGAAAATCAGATCCTAGGGTTCCCGCTATGTCGGCGATATAGTTGATATTTCATCAATATTGTTGATACAGAAAAGAGAAAGATTTTTTTCACCTATCATTTTCGGAGTCCCAAAATATCTGATGCATTGCCGATATATCTACGATATCTGGAGATATTTTAATCCATGTATGAATGGGAATCCTGTGTTGTATTGGCAAGTTGTGATATTTCATCCCATTGACTTCTTCATTGACAATTTTCAAGGCTGGTAGATTCAAGGAGGTCTTTGGTGACATTTTCCTAGATAAAATTATCACTCACTCTTCTTGAGGGTTGTCGCTACCTTTATCCTCAGCCAAATCTTTATTATTGCTTAATGAAAGTATGTCTTCTATTAATAAACTTTTACACAACACCCTTGTGAGTATTCATTCCAATCTTGAAAGTGGGGAGTGGGACTTCTGAACGTTAAAAGAACGGTTAAAAGTGATACTGGTACAGTGCATGCTGAAGTATGGGAGGTTCTTCAGAATTACTTATTGGTGGCTGGCAGATTTCTCAGAAGAAAATTACAGAATAACTTTCTTCGAGATCTACAGTTTTACACTGCCCTTTTATATACAAAAAAAAGAATTCGAAAAACTTCACGATGCAGAATTTAGTATTATGGAATGGTGTTTGTTTTAATGCTCTGTGTTTGTGTATATGTATGCATATATTTTCCTCCAGATAAATTCTGGTTGTTCACTTTTGTGGTAGAGAGATATTTAGGAATTGGCTTCCTGGTGACGCAGGTTCTTCAAAGCACTATATATGATGTTGATCTTGATCGCATCTTGCAAAGCATCCATTTATATCTACAAAATCTGGGGATGGAAGAAATTAGGAGAAGGTATCCATTGTATTGGGCACATGGTTTGTTAATTTAACATACATCTTAACTTTTGGTTTATAACGTTGTATTTATCTGGCTTTTCTTCTTCCTCGTTGAAGAGCTGGAGCTGATGATAAACCCCTTCGAATGGTTAAAACTGTTCTACATGAACTTGTAAAGCTTCGTGGTGCTGCTATAAAGGGTCATCTCTCTATGGTTCCTATTGATATGAAACCACAGCCTATCATTCTTGCCTACATTGATCTTAATCTCGAGGTAGAACAATTTAAACGGTCAATTCTCTTATTATTATGTTATTGAGGAAGACTGCTAACTTTTGATGTCTCTACATCCAAGCAGACTTTAGCCGCAGCGAGAATGTTGACGTCAACTGGGCCTGTTGGCCAGACTCATTGGGGTGACTCAACAGCAAATAATGCATCTTCTGGCACACAGTCTGCTGATGCACAGTTGAAGGTATCGGGCCCTAGCTTACATATGATTCTTTTCTTATTCGACTTCGAAGTTAGCTGTCAATTATGTTTTAAGTTATTGCATTTATTTTATTTTTTCCTTTCCGACTTGCATCTTAAATCAATCATATTCTGATTTTGTGCATTTTACCGCAGCAAGAACTTGCTGCTATATTCAAGAAAATTGGAGACAAGCAGACATGCACCATTGGGTTATATGAGTTATATAGAATAACTCAACTTTACCCAAAGGTAATGGACTATCTTTTTACATTAATATTGCAATTGTAATATATGGATGTGTGCGTGATCTCTTGCTTTGGACTTGGCCTTTTGTATTTTGACTTGGTTTGCGTTCTTAAATATAAACCGAGAAGCTTCTGCTGTTTCTTTTTTTTTTTTCTTAGCATCATCCCTTGGTCTTCTCAGGTTGATATATTTGCTCCACTTCATCTCTTGCTTTTCTCAGGTTGATATATTTGCTCAGCTTCAAAATGCAAGCGAGGCATTCCGTACGTACATTAGAGATGGTTTGGCCCAGGTTTGTGTGTTTGTCCTTGCCACAAATAACTACTGAAATATTGGAATTATCATGTTAACAGAATATTTGAGGATTTGGGATGTTTTTTTACTTCTCCCCCAGGCTTATTGTTGGCCAATGTGTTTATTGACTTTGTTCTTGTTGTGGGTTATGAAAAGATTATTATTCCTCGTTATGGCAGAAAAACTACATTTATGTAATTCAATTTCATTGCAGATGGAGAGGAATGCAGCAGCCGGAAGAACACCTTCAAGCTTGCCGTTGTCAACCCCTCCTCCAGCTTCCATGACTTCTTCGCCCGAATTTGCACCCTTGTCTCCTGTACATACTAATTCTTTAACTGAAGCAAAATCACTGAATGTGAAACCTGAACCGACTAACTTTACTTTGCCACCATCATATACTGAAGACAATAGGATTATTACTTCAAGAGGTCCCACGCCTGATTACTCACTTGGAGACCAAAGGAATGACAAATACATAAGCGGAGGTAAAATATCACTATTTTTTTGAGTCCTGCTTCTGTTTTGTTTGTTTTCTTATGGGATCTGATAGTGGAGAATTTCCTGGAAAACTCAGTAACGAGTGGCACACTAGATGCAATAAGAGAGAGGATGAAAAGTATGCAATTAGCCGTGGCTGCTGGAAACCATGAATCGGGAAGCAAGCCATTAATGTCCGTAAATGACAATTTGCACTCAGGAATGATTGCTCAAATGCCCCAAGCATCAGAGCACATTGGTGTCGAGAATTCTGCTCAAACTGGGGTCCTTCCCATGGACGAGAAGGCACTATCTGGACTTCAAGCTAGGATGGAAAGACTTAAAAGTGGAACTATTGAACCTCTGTGAAACAGGCAAGATATAAGAGCTACCCAGATTTCAAAGTCTGAACACGAGCTGTTATCGTGTACGATAGAAGAGCAAGTGTGGATGCCGGTAATAGAGATTAGTACATCTTCTATTGGTTGCTGGTGCTTATTTTTCAAGGGCGCGAGTTTATTGAAATTTCAGGATGTCGGGTCGTTCGAAGTAGCCAGCTTTTGTAATTTGTGTTTTGAAGAATTGCTATTAAACCAATGGCAGTCACTTCCATTAAAATATATATTTTGAATCACATCAAATGTTATTCTTTTATCCCCATCAAACTACCCCACCGTAAGGGTAAGCTGTATTTTTCCCGCGCTTTTGAACGTAAATGAAAATTTACTTCCAGCGTCTGTTCTTAGTCATATTGTTCAGTAGCACCATCTCAATTCAGCATTTGATAGGTTGGATCAGAAAAATTGTTTGACAAGTAAACTAAAGTAGAAATGTAAGACTTGTTTTGTATGATTATATATATTGATGTTTTTGATCGAATACAAATTCAACCACAATAGTGATAATATAGCATTGGCATCAAAATTGCTAAATTATTCTGCGTGAGGCTTATCTAAATTCAATATTAAGCAATTTGCCTATTAATTTAGTTCCCTTTTGTCTTTGTGCTAATACTAAATATCAATGATTTCTGTGAGTATAGTTTACTAGCATGATGTAGATACATATCAATTATTTAGGCTTAGCAACTTTTCCCCTCATTTTGAATGCAAGGAAAAGGTTTAGCTTTTCTGTTCACAATTAAATACTTTAAAACAGCTCCTAAATCATTTCACAAGATTAACTATTCAAATTGATGACATTTTCTGGAACACCGGTGGAGCCATGGCGGACCCATTGGGCCCTGTGGGCTCAAGCCCTCACCCACATTCTTTATCTGAGTAAAAAAAAGTCTTGTATTTCATGTCTTAAAATCTGAATTTTTTCAAAAATGATTTTTAGGGTTGATTTTGGACCATTATACCATTTTTTTCATTTATTTATATCTATTATATATATATATATATATATTATTTTCGAAGCTACTTTCATGATTGAGAGAGAAAATGTATATTGAGAGAGAATGCATTTATTATAGAAAGAAAAAAATGCTTTCAATATAATTTTTCTCATTTATCAATTGGAGAGAGAGAATGATTTTTTTTTTTTTCATTTATCTATTTGAAAAAATGTATTTAATGAAATTTTATTTTTTATTTACATTGGTTTTCATGTATCAATTTATTTATTTATTTATAGATTCATGGTTATTTTAAATATATCTTGAACATTTTGTTAGGTATTTTAAAATATTCTAACCAATATATGAAATATAGTACATTTTATAAATTAGAGAATGACTCAATACTTGACATAAATTACAATATAAATCAATATATGAAATATACCACAGTATATAAATATTCATAAATTTCATTAACACCACAGTATATATATCATATATACTATTTAGATAGTCAGAAATCACAACAATCTAAATTTGTATATATCATAATACATGAAGTCTAAATTAAAAAAAAAATCTCATTTATATCAAATAAACGAATACATATACCACAGTATATATCAAATTTCCTACCAAAGACTAAAAAACAAAAACAAAAAGTACATATATATCACAGTATATATAAAAAATAGGAAAAAATAAAATTAAAAGTTGATACAGGTCCGCTGTTCGTCTGCTCCGAATCCTCCATTTTGTTGTCCACTCGAGTCCACCGTTCATCTGCTCTGAGTCTGCCATCGCCATTCATTTGCTTTGAGTCCGTCATTGTCTTTTGTTGCTCCGAGTCTGCCATCGCCATTCGTCCGATTCGAGTCCAATATCGTCATTCGTGCCCTCCCGTGCTCGCCCCATCGCCGGATCGCCCTCGCCGTCCATCTATCGCCCACAACTTACACCGCCAAAAGGAGAAAAGAGAGAGAAGAAGAAGAAATGATTTTGAAACATGTGAGAAAATATATGCATGTGGGATTGAAAAAATGCATTGGAAGAGAGAAAATGCATAGGGGAGAGAGAATAATATATATATATATATATATTATACAGGTAAGGGCTAAATTGTAAATAGCTATTGATATTAGTGAAAATAGGAAGACCAATAAGTCTTTTTTTATAAAAAAAAATAAAATGTTCAAGATTGGGCTTATTTTTAAGGTCTTTTATGTAGAAACCCTATATACAATTGTAATTTTCAGAAAAAAGAAATATTATTTTTCCTTTTTCTAAATTCTATTCTTTATTCAAAGTATATACTTTAGATTCTTTATTTGTTTCTTTTAAAAAAATTATGAACTGTTTTTCTTCGATAAAGTAATTTTTTTATTTTACAAATTTGAATTTATCGAAGTATACGATTATGCAGTACTGATTATTATTTAGTGGTAATCACAAATAATTCAATTTAATTTGTTACGCATTAAAAATTTAAAGACTTTAACAAATAAAAAAGCTTGAAGTTAAGTCCCATCTATCATAAAATTTTGGATTTTTATACTTCAATACTGATGTCAGTTATAAGAATCATTAGTTAGTTAATTTTTAGGTGCTGTAACTAATAGACCTTAACCAACTACCTTTTAATTATAGGTAGTTTGTAAAACAGTTTGTTTTTAACCCATGCCTATAAATAATAGACTGAGTCATATTCTGGACATGATAAAATCATTTGAGGGTTTTTTCTATCTTTAGTTTTACACCAATTGGTATCAGAGCAGAATTCTGGGAGCTGATGATAGGAAAAAAGCCTATCAATGGCAATGATTCCAAAGCCACAAACAATGAAACAGGGAGTTCCATCGCCTAATCACCAAGAACTTTAACGAGACGCATGTAGTCCATGGAAGAACCCACTGGTGGTCTCAAAGAATGATGGAAAGACTGATGAACAAAGTTGATGAAATCACAGAGGAGCTACAAATGATTAGAAAACAACCACAAAACCAAGAAAATAATGCAAGAATCAACAATCCCCCTCAATAAAGGCAAAACCCCAAAGTTCGACTTGGGAATCAACCAAGAAACATCCAAGATTGGATTGCATTACAACAAGAACGACCAAGAATGCCAAATTTTCAGCCAAGAATACTTAATTTCCAGAGAAGACAACGGCAGTAAAGTGACACTTCAACTGAAGAAGGAGAAAATGAAGAACACCTAAGGCGTTGGAGGGCTGCGGAACACCAACATCAGGAACATAATGAATATAGAGTAAAATTAGATATTCCCACGTTTAGTGGAAAAAGAGACATAGAAGACTTCTTGGAGTGGATCAAGAATGTCGAAAGCTTCTTCAAATATGCTAATACTCCAGAACATAAGAAAGTTCAGCTGTTGGCTTTAAAATTTCGTGGTGGTGCTTCAGCTTGGTAGGAGCAATTGGAAGTAAATAGGTATCAAAATGAGAAGAATCCTATCACAAGTTGGGAGAGGTTGAAACGGCTAATGAAGGACAGATTCTTGCCTACCAATTATAAGCAGATTCTATATAATCATTATCAAAACTTGCATCAGGGACCAAGATCTATGGTTGAGTACAAGAAAGATTTTCATCGGCTAGGTGCATGAACTGATCTACATGAAAATGAGCAACACCTCATTGCAAGATTCATTGGAGGGTTCAACAATAAAAAAAAGGTCAAGATTCAATCTTTGGGCTTTCTTTTTTATGTCATTTCTTTAGACGAGACTATGGAAGAAATGAATGATTCTCAAAATAAGATAATTAATAGAAGAAATCAATGGGATTTTACAACCACTAATACTAGGAAAATAGATTTCATTCCAACTCCAACTCAATTACCCTTCCTCCGGGACATCCAACACCAAATAGATTTCATTCCATTACAAAATGAGCCTGACAGAATATAAAATCTTGCATGATCATATTCAAGATTTGCTCCACAAAAGCTTCATCCAACCTAGTACTAGCCCGTGCAGTCCCAACGATACTCACACCAAAGAAGGATGGTAGTTGGCAAATGTGTGTTGATAGCAGAACCATAAACAAAATCACAATAAAATTCAGATTTTCAATTCCTCAGATTTGGGACCTTCTTGATCAACTCAGAGGTGCTAACATCTTTTCTAAATTGGATCTCCACAGTGGTTATCATCAAATTTGTATAAAACCTGGTGATGAATGGAAAACAACCTTCAAAACAAATGAAGGTCTATTTGAATGGCTTGTCATGCCATTTGTCATCTCAAACGCTCCTCATTACATTCATGCGCCTAATGGACAAGGTTTTTCTTCCTTTCCTCAATAAATTTGTTGTTCTTTATTTTGATGACATACTTATTTTTATAAGACAGTTCAGGAGCACTTGAACCATTTATACACTGTTTTTTCCACTTTATCCAAAAATCAATTCTACTTAAACTTCAAAAATGTGTCTTTTTAGTTCATGAAATTTCTTTTCTAGGTTTTATAATAGGAAAGAAAAACATCAAAGTTGATCCAAAGAAGGTAGAACCCATTTCTAGTTGGCCAACCCCATCAACAATTAAACAAATCCAATCTTTCTTAGGTCTAGCATCTTTTTATAGGAAATTCATTAAAAACTTTAGTAGTGTGGCAACTTTCTTAAATAATTGCTTACGCAAAAAAACTTCAAATGAGGCACAAAATATGTATATAGTTTTAAGGAAATCAAACACCTCTTAAGCCATAATCCTGTGCTCAAACTCCCAGACTTTTACATAATTTTTCAAGTGATAGTCGACGCATGTGGCATAGGAATAGGAGCAGTTTTATCCCAAAATGGTCACCTTATTGAATATTTTAGTGAAAAACTAAGTCCTCCAAAACAAAATTGGAGCACATATGGACAAGAATTATATGCCCTTGTGAGAGCTCTTAAACAATGGGAGCACTATTTACTTTATAAGGAATTTATTTTACTTACTGACCATTTTTCTTTAAAGTATATTCAATCTCAAAAACAAAATAGCAGGATGCATGCTAGTGTTAGGAAGAATGTCCTAAATCTCCTTGTAATCTCGTAGTTTGTAAACTCTGTATAAACATATTATTAATAAAATAAATGTTATTTTATAAGCATATACTCAATCCAATAAACTAAGATCTGAGATTATTTTATGTAATTTAAACAAGTATGTAGAGACATACAGGTGGATCTTGTTTAAATGATAACTTTAATGGTCTGTAGTACATGGATAAGATTGGGTACCTTATCCTGGTAACACTACGGATACGACCCACTTTGTAGCTGTTACAAGTATTGTAAAGTGTTACAAGTGATCTGATCTTGATTAATCGAGTGAAGACATGCGAGCGAGGGTATCCTATACAAAGAGTTTGTATAAGATCGGACCACACAATGATTAGTCTCTGTTATTAACTCTTTATATAACATCGTTAATAACAGAGACTCACATTTCACTAGGATGACCATAGATGACATGACCTGAATCTTGAGTGAGTTGTGAACTCCTGCTCATGAAGGTGGTCCTTTGATCTGTATGGGTGAGAGGGGCCAGATTGCCAACTCAACATGCCTATAGGAATTAGACAAAATGGAATTCATTCCTTTTCCAAAGCAAGGGTAAGTAGATATATTACTCCCTTAAGAGCTGATTCCGGGACTTGAACATAGTGGCCACATATTCTCTTTAGAAAAGAAGACTTAGTCAAGTAGGACAATGACTTATGTTCATTAGAAGGATCAGTGGTACTTAAGAAGTTAGATGTAACTACTAGGGCATAACGGTTATTGGCCGAGATGTACTTACGAGCGATCTATGAAGGGTTGTCGCACTCTTGATTGGTTAAGATGGACACATAATATATCTGTAGTAAGGGGAGTTTAGCTGTCGATCTTTAATGGAGTGCCTAGCAGTTAACGGATGGTAGATCTAGTGACTAAAGAGTTTAGTCAGTTATTCACGTACCGTTGGAGCTTCGAGCTACATATCCATAAGGTCTTCTTAGTAGCTTAATGGATTCAAGTTGAGGACCAGCTCTTGGTGTTGATTTAAAATGTTCAAATTAACAAGAGGTATTTCGATTATATATGATCTGATCGGTATGGTATATGAGATACATCTAGTGGAAGATTAATGTAAATGAGATTTACATTAAGGACCATGAAATAGAAAAAAAGCCATGATTTATATGTTTCATAAGATGAAATATTAAAACTATAGGTTATAAATATCGTATGGTAAGTTGGTTATCATTTATATTTATAATAATATTAATTCTTGGATAATTATCTCTTTTTCTCTAATAACCAATTGAGTTGGAGGTTATTGGTGGTTTCATGGTAACCGTGAGATAAAAAAAATGTTTTCCTAATTTTAGTTAATGTTGAATTGAGATTTTCGATCTCAGAAAGTTCTCACGAAAAGGTTGTCAAGTAAATAAGATTTACTAAACAACAACTTGGAGAGACTAGACGATCATGGAGAGTTTCTAGACGATAGACTCTTAGCTGGTCGATGAGCTAAACGATCACATAGCTTTAGCTAGACGATCACATAGCTTTTGTTAAACGATTGGGCATTGTCCTATACGATAGGCTTTGACATCTCCCACTTGCTCAATCATTTACACGATTGTTCTCCTCCGATCTCATTCTCTAACCAAATCCATACAGAGCCCACACTCTGGATTCTCACATCGAGAATACCAAGGTAATATTTTTGGTGGTGTCATACTCAATTCAACACTGTCGAGGTTCTGTGGAGGCCGTTCGTGGTCTTCAGGGTGTTCGTGATCTTGGAGACCATTCTGTTCGAGTTTGCGGTGATTGTGCAGTGTTGCGGTTATGCTGTACGAGTGTTCGAGTGTTATAGTGTTGCTGATTATTCGAGCGTTTATGATCAAGGATCTTGAAGATGAGTCTTCAAAGGTATGTGAATTCTTCCCTTGATCGTGTAATAAAGCATTCTGTAATTTCTATTTTGCGCATAGTCTGTTGTTTTCGTTTGTGACTGTAATTGTGTTTGTTCATATATGATTGAAATTTGGAAAGATCCTTCCGCTGTTCATGGAAATCTTCATATATGATTTTCTTCAAACGGATGGTGGATAATGAAATTAAAGAGTTTAATTAATATTCACATACCGTTGGAGCTTCAAGCTATAGGTCTATAAGGACCCCTTGGTAGCTCAAAAAGATTATGTTGAGAATCAGTTTTTAGGTTAATTTGAATTATTCAAATTAATAAGAGAGAATTTAATTATATATGATATAATTAAATTAATTCAATTATATATGATATAATTGATACATTAATTAGAGGAATAAATATTTGAATGATATTCAAATATTTATATTAAATGTCATAAATGTCATTTACATTAATTTAGTTTTTAGGTTAATTTAATATAAATATGATTTATATTAAATGTCATAAAATAGAGAAAAAGAACTATAGTTCATATTGTATGTGATGCAATATTAAAACTATACGATAGGCTCTTTTTGTCTATGCGATAGGAAGACTAATCTATGCGATAGTCTATGCGACATGAAGTTTTTGCTATGCAATAGCCTAAATGATCGAGAAGCTTGCTATGAGATAGTGCTTTTTCTTCGATCATCTTCCTTCTCCAAACTCCTCTTAACCAAAATAATCAGAGCCCACCACTCCTGGGTTCTCAGTCCGAGCATACCAAGAAATCTGATTGGTAGTATTCTCTTCACATTTGGTTCGTGATTTACTTGAAAAAGATGTTCAAGATCTTATTGCTGTTTGTTCGAGTAGTTCGTGACCATTCGAGGGTTACGAGAAGAAGTGTTCTTCAAAGGTGATTTCCTTTGAACTATGTATTTTATTTGTAAAGCATGCTGTAATTTACTTAGTTTGCATAATCTATTTGTTTTACTGTAAATTTATGTTTCAATCGAAATGGAATTTGGACGATCCGTTTCCGCTCAAGGATCTCCTCATGTCGAGATTTCCTTCAGGTAGATGGCTCTCGTTTCTACAAAAGTTTGACTTTGTTATCCACCACCAAGCTGGTAAAGATAACAAAGCAATAGATGCATTAAGTAGAAAGGGAGAACTATTAACTATCCTAGCTGGTGAGATTACTGCCTTTCATCATATCCCTGATTTATATCCAACTGACCCTGACTTTCAAGAGATTTGGTACAAATGCGCTAATAATATTAACTCCAGTGACTTCCACATTTGATAATTTTCTATTAAAAAATGACCGCTTATATATCCCTAGTACTTTACTTCGGGAATCTCTAATAAAAGATCTCTATTCTAGAGACCTAGCTGATCACTTTGGTATTTCTAAAACGATTGACCTTCTTTCAACTTGATCCTTTTGGCCCCAATTAAAATGTGATGTACAAAACTTTGTTAAAAGATGTTTCGTTTGCCAAATTGCCAAAAGAACATCTACTAATGTCGGTCTCTACACACCTTTACCCACTCCAACTTCTATATAGGAGGATTTGTCTATAGACTTTGTCTATGGACTTTGTCCTTGGACTACCAAAAACTCAAAGGGGAAATGATTTGGTAATGGTAGTTGTACACAGGTTCAGTAAAATGAGTCACTTTATACCGTGTACAAAATCTCATGATGTTGTATACATAGTAATCTATTTTTCAGAGACATAGTTCGACTTCATGGCATCTCAAAAACTATAGTTTTAAATAGGGATGTAAAGTTTCTTAGTCATTTTTGGAAAACACTTTGGTGAAAGTTCCATACTTCCCTCAAATATATCATTACCAATCACCCTCAAACAGGCAATCAAACTAAGGTTACTAATCGGACTTTGAGCAATTTCATATGCTACCTATATGGAGAACATCCAAAAAAAATGGGATTTAGTACTTCCACAAGCTGAATTTACCTTTAACCTTATAAAGAACAGATCTACAGGGAAGTGTCCATTTGAAATTGTATATACTAAACTTCCCTCTTTAACTATTGATCTCACTCAACTTCCTTCTTCTATTGATCTTAACAGTGATGCTAAAGAGATGGCTGACAAGATTGTCCAACTCCATCAAGAACTACAAGCAAACATTGAGAAAGCAAACACTTCAAATAAAAACGTGTTGAGTTTTATGTCCTAAAGCTCGTGGTTTGTAAACAATGGAAATTATTCTGAAAATTCCATAAGGTGTTATTAAATAGATGTTTTTCTTGATAGAAATCCAATAAATCTAAAAGTCCCTTGACTATTGAATGAGTACTCAAACTTTATGTGGAGACATAAAGGTGGATCAGGTTCGAGTAAATAGTCAAAATGATCTATAGTATATGAATAAGGTTGGGTACCTTATTCTCGTAATACTATTGGATGCAGCGCGCTCTGTAGTTGAAACAAGGAGTTGTAAAGTGCAGCAAATGAAGTGATCCTAATTCGTTCATGTTGGGTCATGAGGAGTGGAGGTTTCCTTGTGAAAAAGGGTTTGTACAAGATCGAACCACGAAATCAGTTACTCTTACTTTATAATGTTGTTTACTATTTCAAAGCGATGACCTAGGTAACCTGACCTTAATTCTGAGTTAACTATGAACTCCTGTTTATTTGGATTCATCCTTAGATTTGCATAGGTGAGGGTTGGCTCAACAGCGCCGACTCAATAAACCTCCCATTTTAGGGGTAAGACCGAATAAATAGCTAGGGACATAAGGTACAAGACGAAATTCACTCATACTCGCTTTAGGGATAGTAGAGAGGTTGTTCCCTTAAGTGTTGATTCTGAGTCTTGAACAAGGGGCCCTGCCCTCTCATTGGCCTGAGAAGGACTCAGTTTTGTTGATTGGATCACAAAACAATTGTTCATTAGGGGATCAATGGGGACTTAAGGAACAAGAGGTAATTTCGGGGTAAAATAGAGATTTGACCCAACCGTTATTACGAACAACCTATGAAAGGTTCTTACTAATCATGGTTATATCGAATGAACATAATATATCTACAGTGAGGGGAGTTCAACTACGGGCTTTAGTGGAGTGACCCATTAGTTAACGAATGAGGGTTAGATCGGTCTAATGAGTTTAGCCGATTAATCTCGGATCGTTGGAGCCCATGATCTATAGGTCCACGAGGTCCCTCTAATAGCTTAGAAATGGATTAGCTCTAGAGCAGCGTGATAAGTTAATTTGAAATGTTCAAATTATAATAAAACAAAATTGGAGAATATATATTTAAATATGATTTAAATATATGAAGAAGGATTTGCGTAAAAACTAATTTAATATTGGATATTAAATTAATTAGAATTATTTAAATTGTTTAAGTAATTATTTATTAATTTTATTAGAAAATTAATTTATGAAATTAATTTGTAAAATTAATAAAATTTGATTTTAGAAATCAAAATATGATTTTAAAATCAAAATAAAGATTTTGGAAATAGAAAATTACACAAAAAGGAAAAATGGGATTTTTCAACTTCATCTTCAAACTAGCTCACAAAGAACCCATTATCTTCAACCTTCAATTACTCCAAGTAGGGTTGGCAATGGGGCTGGGGCAGGGCGAGGGAGGGTCCTCTGTCCCAGGCCCCATGGGGGTAATTCCCCCACATCCCTGCCCCTGTCTCTGCCATTTGAAGGCTGGGATGGAGGCGGGGATTCCCCTACTAATTTTCTATAGGATCCCTGTGGGGATTCCCCATTTTTTTCTTTTAATTTTTTAAGTTTGGGCTTGACTTTTGGGCTTAAATTTAGAATTTATATATATTCAATATTGGACTCACAACACTATAAGTCTATAGTATACATTATAAACATACATATAAATAAGTTATTTTATATATTGTAAATATATATTTATAAAATATTAAAAATATAAATATATAAAATCAGGGTCGAGGATTAATCGAGGTCAGGGTCGGGGCGGGAATACCATCCCCATCCCTGGACGGGGCCCTAAAAAAATTTCCAGTTTGACTCCATCCCCGGTCAAACTGGGGATTCCCCGCTCCGATTGGAGTGGGGCTCCGCGGGGACCCAACCCCGCGGGGAATTTTGCCAACCCTAACTCCAAGCATGAGCTACATCCCATGCAGCAAATCTTTTTGCATGATAGTCTGCAATATATTGAAGAGATTGGAGTGATTTTGGAGGGTGGCAACCGAAAGAATTTTAGTTGAAAATTCATTAGAATAAGGTGTTCTTAATTGGGTTGCTACTGTGAGCATTCTCTAAGTTCCCTTTGATTTCAGCTTATTTTGATTCCCACAACTCAATCTAGAGTACCAAGATAATAGTAGGGAAGATCTTATGGTGGTCTGCACAAAGATTTGGAGTTAACAGCTGAAAATCAAGATTTCAATGGTTCTTCAAAGGTATGTCTTAAAACCCATTAAATTATGATTGAGCATGCTTTCATATTTGCCAAAATTAATCAATTAGAGTGCTTATCGATCCTTGTCGCTTCTGCTGCGTGTTGGTACCTGTCCAACAAAAAGTAGCTGACACACATCGACAACTCCAACAATTTCAAATAGGGGATTTGGTTATGGTTCATCTTCGAAAAAATAGATTATCAGCTGGCACCTATAATAAACTAAAAAATGGAAAGCTCGGTCCTTTCAAAGTCCTTCGAGCGTATGGTTCTAATGCCTATCGTTTGGAATTGCCTCCGGATTTACACATCAATCCAGTGTTCAACGTAGCAGACTTGCTTCCTTATCATGCCCCATTTGACTTTCACTTGGGAACTTAAAACAATAGTGGATATGATGGTTGTGCTAAGGGGGTGTCGACCTAGTTGAGATGCCCGGGTGCACTTACTAATCCTTTAATAATTCTTTTAGATTCTTCACGTTTAGGCAAGACAACTCGAGGAGGAGTTTTTTTGTAAAGGGGGGAGGAATATGATGTATCAGTTATAAGAATGTTTAGTTAGTTAGTTAATTTTTAGGTGCAGTAACTAATAGACCTTAACCAACTACCTTTTAATTACGGGTAGTCTTTGTAAAACAGTTTGTTTTTATCCCATGCCTATAAATAATATGTTGGTTTAGTATTTTGGACATAATAAAATCATTTGAGAGTTTTTTTCTATCTTTTGGTTTTACACCAAATACTTATTATTCTTAGGCTGAAAAGATTATTTTCATTCTTTTTAACTGACTCATTTGATTTTGGTCCTTAGATTTTTAATTTTATCTTAACAACTCCACTTTCTAAACACGTATAATGTAGATACCTACTGAAATTAAGTGAAGCTATTCTTTGAGGTTTGAATTAGCTAGATTTTACATTTTACCTTCAAAGTCTTGAAAGAAATTGGTTTTGATCCATGCCATTAGTTTCCCATAGCTACAATAAATGGAATCTAATTGAGTTTTTATTATATCAATTATAAAGGTGATTTCAATTCTTTCTGTCCTTTTAGTCCTTCTATGTTAGCCTCCTACAAACCCATAATCATTGAGGATTTGCAAGTATCCACCTATATAAAGTGATTGAGTTTATAATGTCTTCTTGGGATTCTCTTGAACTATTTAACATTTATGGATAGTTATTCAAATAAGATTCTCAATATATATATATTTTTCAGTATGAAAAGGTTTTTTATGAGAACTTTAGATAACTTTATTTTTTGAAACAGTGGTGTAAATTAATTTTAGATTTGAATGATTTGAGTCAAATAACAGTATAACAGTACAAAGAGCAGACCATAATATTCTCTAAAAAAAGTAATTTTGTCGGTGAGTGAAGGCCAAAGCAAAGCAAACACGTCTCAACCACTTTTCTTAATTTTGGGGTCTAAGTTCTAAACATCACCAACCTTCCCCATTGCTTTTATTTCTATATTAATTGAATGTACAATATCTATTCAACAGCTGCAGCCCCCCTTCTTTGAAATCAGTACAATCCCATTTCATTAATCCACCAAAAATACATCAAATTATCAACAATTCATCCTCAAAGAAAAAATTGAATAAATAAAAATAGAAAACATCTTTATCCCCACTCCATCTATAATTCAACTCTAAATTTGAATAAATACTCTCCTTAGTTAAGTTTCGATCTTTGTGAATAATTTGGTTTAGTTGGGAATGATTTTGTAGCTAAAAAGATTTTTTTCTTCTTCTTTTGATTGTTAGTTCCTTTAATCATGTTGGGAAGGATATGTGCTTTTTTAAGTTAGGTTTAGACATTTTAAAGTTTAGTCTCTGCCTTTTTTTCATTTATTTAAATTTGTGATAATGTTCGAGCATTTTTATGGTTGAACAATATTTATGGTATTATAAATATTATAATAAAATAGATACCAATTAATACCTATGATTAGTGTTCTAAAAGAGCATGTATAATTTTTCCATCACAACCATGTGTCCAAGTGTCTTATGAATACTCATCCTTAGTGTCTATTTCATTTTACCACCTATTTGCCAAATCGCGTATAAACAGTGACATTTGGTAGATCTTGGTAATTTACAAATTGGTGAGAAAAGTAAAGAAATGATTGGAGAATTTTAGACAATTTTAATTTGTCATATTTTCTATTTACATAATTTTTCTATTCTTATGTTTTATTTATTTTATTATATATTATGTTTTATTTATTTTATTATATATTATTGTTATATTTAATTATTATTATATTTTATTTTTTCTATATATGTATTCCTTTGTGCTCCCCAATTTCACAATAAGTTGTCGGCACTAGCTTCTGTTGTTTCCCTCGTTAAAGGTAGGTCCTAAAAGTATGTCGGTTTTCTCTCTTTATTATAATTAATAAATTAAATGTTGTTTAACATATTTGATATATATTAAATTTCTAATATAGATATAATATTTTATAATAGTGTTACTGTGAAAAATATTATAAAATTAGAATTCGTAGCATTTGATATTAATGATAATAGATATTTGTCATTAGTGCTTGATGCCAAAATACACTTGAATGCCATAAAAATGTGATCATCAGAAAACAATTTTTCTTCCTAAAGTTCATCATAAATAGATGCACTTGAGGCTCGAGGTAAGTAGATAAATTGTTCTCTTAAAAGCTAATTCCGGAGCTTGGACAATATGGTGTCACACCCTCTCCTAGCCCGAAAAGGGATTTGGTCATAATTAGACTATGATTTATTGTACATTGGAGGTATCAGTGATACGTGAGGAGTTAGATGTAACTATAGGTAAGACGATAATTTTCGCCTTGTTGTACTTACGAGCAATTTGTGAAGGGTCATCGGTTATATCCAATGGACACAGAAATATATCTGTAGTGCGAAGAGTACAGCGGTTGATCTTAGTAGAGTCACCGACAGTTAATGGATGTTGGGTAATTTAATTAATTATCCAAGTACTATTGAAGCTTCAATCTATCGGTCCATAAGGTCCACTCTATAACTCAACAGGGATAATTGAGAATTAATTTTGGATTAATTTGAATCGTTTAAATTAATTGAGAGAATTAATTATATATGATATAATCAATTAAATTAACTATATGTGATATAATTAATATAATGTATTCGATACATTATAACATAAAGTTTATTTTGAGATGAATTAAATATTTAAATGTGATTCAAATACTAATTTTATGGATGAGATTCATACAATTAAATTTAGTATAAATGTGATTCATACTAAATACCATGTATCATTAAGAGAAATAAAACTATAGATTATATTGTATTTGATACAATATAATAACTATAGGTTATGTGTTATATTTGATATAACATATATTATGATATATATATTACATAATAAATAAAGTAGTTATTATATAATTATATATTTTTTAATTAATTAAATTATTTTTTAAAAATTTAATAAATGAAGGAGTTATAACTCACTCCCTAGTTTTTCTCTCTGGATAGAACGTGAAAATAGTAGGAAGTTTTGATGAGAGTGTTCATCTTCTTTATAGAAGCCCACAAAGAAGGTCTTTGTGATTTTCACTCCCAACATTTTTCTCTAGAGAAAATCTCCCCTCTCAAATTCTCTCCCTCTTCCCAAAACTCATAGCCCACAACTCCTGGATTCTTATTCCTAAGAGAATATAGAGGTTGACCTCTTGGTGGTTGCCATGTGGTTTTGTTGGAAGCTTTTGGAGATCGAGATCCAGATAAAAGTGTTCGTGACCAGATCGAGGGAATACGTGAAGAATTTTGTCTTCAAGGGTAAGCTTCAATTCTTCTCTACTTACTTTTTCAACATGCTGTGAAATTATAATGCATAAATGTTTTTATTCTGTAAATTTGTGATTTTGTGAAAAATAAAATTGAGACGATACCACTTCCGCTGCGGAACTTCACCGTTCCTTCAATTAGTATCAGAGACAGATTCTTGATCCTAATTTTTTTTATTTTTTCATAATTTCTTTTACAGATTAATGGCAAGTATGTATTTTGTATTATTCATGTGATGAATGGTTGAACTTTCTTTTGCGATTTATGGATGTTTCGGGATTGGTCTGTAGTCTTTATTATTTCAATTTTTACAAATTGATTTGTAAAAGTCCGTTGTTTTGGGCATCAATTATTGCAATAGAGTATGTAATTCATTGTTAGTGTTGTTCGTGAGTTTTTTGGGGACGTATTGGTGAAAACGAGGCCCAAATTAGAGAAGAAATGACGCAAATCACAACTGTATATTGGCTACTATACAGTAGCGTTGCAACGTTGCGAAAGGCAGACGAATTTTTTTTCGTAGTATTGCAAGACTAGGTCACAGCGTTGCAACACTTCGAGACGAAAAACTCTTTTTGGTTGACGCGCGGTTTGATTCGTGGTTCAGCTGGTTAGTGCCCGATTCACTTGGTTTGAGCGGTTCATGGGCAGTTCAGGTACTAGGCAGTCCGATTCGTGTGGTTCAAGACTTGGTTCATCTGTTTTGAACCAGTTTGGCTATTATTTTATATAATAGTTAGTCTTTTGATTAATTAAATTAATATAAATTTTATATTAATTTAATTAATGGTTCAGGAGTCCAATCCCGATTCATGAATTGTTGTTTAAATTATGCATTTGATGTGTGATTTAATTTTATTATATATGTCATATTGTATGCCATATAGTAAAATCTCACCATAGGTTATGCATTATTCATGCATCATTTATATAATAAATGTTATAGTATATAGTTGCATGATTTAATTATAGTATGCTCATGCATCATATTATATGAGTGTTATCATATATGTGTGCATGCATTAAAACATAGTCATGCATAATTTATATTAATTATTTGGATGTATGGATATATGATAGTTTGGATGTATGGATGTATGTATGTTATTAATTATTTCATTACTTTAATATATTAGTGTTATGTATGTTTAGCAATGAAATGGGAACTGCATGATGTATGACACTACTTTAGGTAATTTTATAATTGTTATAATTTTATTAAGTATGTTAATCGTTGCAATGAATGGTTTTAATTTATTTCATTTGTTTTATAATTGTTATAATTAAATGAAATTAGAAATAAAAATCAATAATTCAGAATTGCATGTAAACTTAGGTAAAATCATTTTTTTTTAAAAAAAATAGTTTTAAAATATGATTCACGTAGACTTAATATCACAAACTTCTAATGAGATTAGAAATTAGTTTAATATTTTTAATCAGTTTAATAGGATTAAATTGGTTTATTAAAAGATTAAATTTGTAGCAAACGTATCTATAAGGGACTTTTTAAGGCTAATTCTGTCTAGGCCGGGGTATTTAAGCTGACAGAAACGGAATACCTCGACCTCAGAACTCATGTGAGTTAGATAGATTTGCTACTAGCATACAATTGTTGATCAAGTTTGTTAAAGTGTTTAACGAACATTAATCAAAATTATTTAACTATCCAAATTAAGTGTTACTGTTGGAAAAACTTAAACAATCACTTAGTAAAAATAATTAGCTATATTTTCCCTAAGTTAAATAAACCCTAAGTTAAATAAACCCTAAGCTTTTAAAATACCTAGTGGGAGGAAAAAGATGTATACGATACATCAATTTTTCACTCATGTTTCTCCCCTAATGTTCACACTGTGAGACTCATGCTTGTTGGGTAGTATGTCTTGAACATATTCTATATGCAATAAAGATGTTATTCATGTTTATTCAATAAAACTGTTATTAAATATGTAAATTGCACTTGTAAAGACTAAATCCAATAAATTAAGATCCATGGCTATTATATGAATACTCGGAATTTATGTGGAGACATAAAGATGGACCAGATTCGAGTAGATAGCCAAAACGGTCTATAGTATATGAATAAGGTTGGATACTTTATTCTGATAACACTGTTGGATGCGTCCCACTTTGTATTGAGTACAAACGATGTGATCCTGAATCGTTCATGTGGAGACATACGAGTGGGGGCACCTTATGCAATGAGTTTGCATAAGACTGGACCAATAACTAAGTCACTCTTACTTTATAACATTGTTTAATGTTTTAAGACTGATTATTTCAAAGCGATGATCAAGATAATTTAACCTTAATCCTGAGTTAACTATGAACTCTTTGTTTATTCTGGATTATTCTTAGATTTTCATGGATGAGAGTTGGCTCAACAACGTTGACTCAACAAGTCTCCCATTTCAGGGGTACGACCAGGTAGATAGCTAGGGACATAAGGTGCAAGATGGAATTAACTCCTAGCCGCTATTAGGGATAGTTGAGAGGTTGTTCCCTTAAGTGTTGACTTCGGGTCTTGAACATGGGGCCCCACCCTCTCCGAGAGGGATTCAGTTTGATGATTGAATCCCCAAACCAATTGTTCATTAGAGGATTAATGAGACAACAAGAGATAATCTCGGGGGTAAGACGCTATTGACTTAGCTATTATTACGAACAAACTATGAAGGGTTAACTTACTGATTATAGTTATATCGAGTGGACACAATATATCTACAGTGAGAAGAGTGCAACTATTGGGCTTTAGTGAATTGACCCGATAGTTAATGAATGTTGGCTAATTAGGTTAAAAAGTTAATCGGTTAATTTGGAGCCCATGATCTGTAGGTTCATTAGGTCCCCTAACTAGCTCACAAACGGAATAAATCTTAAAATAGCGTGATGAATAAATTTGAAGCGTTCAAATTCAAATTAAGGGAATTAAGTAATTATATGCGATATAATTACATGTTTAGTTACAGAATCAAATAAAATTGGAGAAGTATGATTTAATTATTAATTACATGAATAGAGATTCATGATCGTGGATTTGGTGTTTAATTAATTTAATATTTGATATTAAATTAATAAGAATAATTAAATTGTTTAAATTAATTATTAATTTTATTTAAAAATTAATTATTGAATTAATTTCGATAAAATTAATAAAATTAACACTAAAATTTGGTTTTAATTTTGAAAAGAATTTGAAAATTAAAGAAAAAATTGGTTTGGAAAAATCCACTAAAGTGGGTTCTTCCCACTTGCATGAAACCCAACTATATTTCACTCAAAATCCACCTTAATATTTGTAGTAGATGGTGTCTCTGTTGGGTTTTATGCTTTAAAACTCGTAGATAGTAAATGTAACTCTTGACTATTTATTAATAAATTATTATTGATGTTTTTCCATAAAGCCTTATTGTTTATATTATGTTAATCATGCCTAAATAACTCTAATCAAATAAACTAACATCCAGGATTGTTGTATGAGTCTTGATCTGTATGTGGAGACATACAAGGATCACTGTTCAAGATACAACCTAAAAGGTCTATTGTATAGAGATAAAGTTGATACCTTATCTTGTAACACTGTAGATGCAGCCTACTTTGTATTTGATACAAATAAAATGATTCAACATGTTCGTATAGAAGACATTTGAGTGGGAGTATACCATGCAATAAGTCTGTATGAGACCGGACCACGAAATAATAACCCCTATCTGTAACATCGTTGACTAGTTAGGTTTCTATTTCACTAGGATGACCTAGGCAACTTAGTCTCAATCCTGAGTGAGTTATGAACAATTGTTCACGAGGGATTGTCCTTTGACTTATATGGGTGAGAGTGGCTGGCTCGTCGACTCAATAGGCCTACCATTTTGGGGATAAAGTCGAATGGATAGCTGGGAACGTAATTTCAAAAGATGGAATTCACTCTTTTCCAGCTTTAGGAAAGTAGATGAATGTTCCCTTAAGTGGTGTTTTCGAATCTTGAACATAGGGTCATGCCCTCTCATTGGCCTCAGAGGGATCTCTGTTTGTTGGTTGGACCACAAACAGGTTGTTCATTAGAGGAACATTGGTACTTAAGGATGTAGAAGTAACCCAGGGGTAAAATGGTAATTTGACCCAGTTGGTGTTACGAACGACTAACTTGCTGTTATTGGTCTATATCCGTGGACACACTAATATATCTACAGTGAGAAGAGTGTAACTGTGAGTCTATGGTGGAGTGTACCCACAATTAACGAATATTGATTAACTCGGTTAATGAGTTTAGCCAATTAATCTCATATCGTTGGAGCTTCTGATCTGTAGGTCCATTAGGTTCCATTGGTAGCTCAAAAAAGATATTGAGGAAATTAAAGTAATTGGAATTGTTGAAATTAACAAAGGAAAAATAATATAATGTATGTTGATACATTATAACATAAAGTTTATAATTTAATTAAACTTTATGATATAAATTTATTTTTGAATTTGATTTAAGAATTAATTTATGGGAGAATTATATATTTGAAGGATTTTAAATATTAAATATAATATGAATTAATTTCATATTAAAACTATAGGTTAAAAATAATGTGCATAAAATGCACATTAAAACTATAGATTATACGAGAGAAAGATAATTGAATGTGGTTCAATTATAAGGTTAAATTAAATATGTGATATTTAATTTAATGATTAATTAATTGGATAATTAATTATTTTAATAATTGCATTTAATTAAATATGATTTGATTAAATTAATTGAATTGAAACTATAGGTTATGTGAGAGAGATGTATTAGAATATGATTCTAATACACATTTAACTAAATATAGGAGATAATTATTATTAATTAATTTAATTAATTAATAATTATTTAATAAATTAAATTCGATTTAATTTATTTAGTTAAATTAAATATATTTATTATTATTTAATTAATTAAAATAAATTAAAACTAGATTTGTTTATTTTAGTTAATAATTATAATAATAAATAAAGTTAAATAAAATTAGGCAACTCCCATGTTGAGGAGTTACGTTTTGATGGGGAGAGGGAGTCTTCTCCCTGATTTTCTTTCTCTCCCTCTGACTCTCATACTGGATGTATGGTTTTAACGAAAAAAAAAATCTCTCTCAGTTAGTACAGAGTTAATCTAAATTTTTTTCTCCCAAATGAAGAAAGGGGATCACACTATCCTGCCTTAGAAAACCCAATAAAGGATACCGATGAAGACTTTTTTGGGAGCGTCATTGATATCCAACAGAGAATTTTCAACAAGGTATGATTTCCTCTTTTTTATTTTGTTGAAAATGTATGTTTAGCCTAGGTTTATTTTCCAATGCTATTTTGTTTGATATTAAATTAGAGCTAAATCTGATTATTCCGCTGCGTGGGGCTTTAATCCCTGCAATCTCATACTGGATAATTTAGATTGCATGGAAGAATAAGGATAAAACAACTCTCATTCAACTGAAATTGAAGCCATGCAAGTTGAATTCTTTGGTTCTTCATAGTTGAAGAAGAGTTCTTCAAACTTGAAGAAACATCCAGCTCTCCTCACATGAAATTCCCTGAATTCAGTTCATTTTGAGTCCCACAACTCAATCTAAGATCCAAATAGGGAGGATCAAGTGGTCTACATCTTGTAGCTGAGAAGATTGCAGTTGATTTCGTGGATTGAAGTCTTCAAAGGTGAGTTATTAAGAAATCCTCTTGATACTATGAACATGCTTAGTTTGATGCTAAAAATTGATGCATTAGAATGCTTAATGATCATGAATTCTTTCGAAAATTGCTTGCTAACTCCAACAATGCTTGACCTTGAGGCACCTTGAGAACATTCCCTACGGATGGTGTTTGCATAGGTCAATATCAAGGAGAATGGAGAGAGCATATATAGTAAGTGGGAGAGGGATGTGTGTCAACATGTCCTAAGGTCTCCTTCATTAGTTTGTACCATGAGATTTTCTTGCAGGCCTCAAGGCGCCTTGGGAGCATCCCCTTTAGATGGTTTGTGCATTATGTCAATATCAAAACGAACTCTAGAAATGGATAGGATCACTTTAGTTTTGCCCAATTAATTTTTTCCTTCGGTTGACTCATTGAGGCGGAACTCTAAGGTCTAAAATGAAGGGTCACACTTACGAGAAATTGTTAAGCTAGTTAATAATTTCTTGACCAAATCAATGATGACTGATTGTTATAAGAATATGAGTTATTCTGGTGTAATAATTAGGTGAGAGTGTCTCAGTTCAGTGTGTCTTAGTTTAGTGAAAGGAAACCTGACTACCCTTCGGTGGCTTTTGTCCTAAATCACTGAAGCATCATTGCAAAAATGAGATGTTAATTGGGGTTCATTTAGTTTTTGCTAAAATTGATTGGATGTTTTAGAGTTAGGCTAAAATCTAATGTAGATCAATTTGTTTTTTTCAACAAAAATGTAAAATTATATTTTTTCTATTATTTGCCTCAACTTGTTTGACTGGTTTTAATTATACGATTTGGAACGTTTTGATTAAAAAAATTTTTGTGGTTAACGACCTCCACATCGTCTTGACTGAAGATTGTCCTTAAGTCTCAACTCCTGATGCAACACGAAATGTGGAAGAAGGCTAATGATAAGGCCCAAGTTTACATTTTGTAAAGCATATTTGATGCCTTAGCCAAAATACTTAAGAGCATGATCACTGCACATCAGATCGTACAATCGATGCAATAATTGTTTGAGCAAAATTCCTCACAATTCAAGCAAAATGGGGTTAATGATGATGAAATCAGTAATTTTAACTCCCTCGATAAACTCCAATCCATATTGAATGTTAAGGGACACATAAAGAAAGCAAATGTTGCCAAATCTAAGTGAAATTAATCAACAAGGATTATCCTCTGAGATGAAACTTGGAGTTTATGATCTGGATTATGGAGCTGATCCTATTACTCTCCAGAAAAGAAAGAACTTCAAAAAAAAAATAAATCTGATTTATTTGTCTTGAAGACGTGCTTAGTAGAGAATGATGATTTTGTCTGGATAGTTGATTCATGAGCTACTAATCACGTATGTTCTTTCTATCAGGGATTTAATTCCTGGAGAAAATTGGTAGCTGAGGAGATGACTCTTAGAGTCGGTACTGGTGAGATCGTTTCAACTGTTGCCGTAGGCAGGCTTAAGTTATTTTTGGACACAAAATAATATATGTTATTGGATGACGTATATGTAGTTCCTAATATCAAGAGGAACTTAATTTTTGTTTCTTGTCTAATTGAACAAAAGTATTCCCTATCCTTCTCTGAAAATAAAGTGTTTATTTTTAAAAATGAAATGGCTAAGCTTTGGTTCAATGGAATGTACTAAGGCCGTCAGTTACAAAAGTTGTGCTAAATACTGAAATGTTCAAAATAGCAACAACTTTTAAAAGATCAAGAATTTCTCCTAAAGAAAATGCTCATCTTTGGCATCTAAGGTTAGGTCACATTAATCTTAATAGAATCGAGAGACTGGTGAAAAGTGGATTTCTAAATGGTTTAAAAGAAAACTTTTTACCTGTATGTGAGTCATGCCTTGAAGGCAAAATGACAAAACAACCTTTTACTGGAAAAGGTTATAGAGCTAAAGAGACCTCAGATCTTTGTGGTCCGATGTAAGAGACCGAGAAGGGTATGAATATTTCATACCTTTCATAGATGATTATTCTAGAAATGGGTATCTATGCCTAATGCAACACAAGTCTGAAGCACTTGAAAAGTTCAAGGAGTACAAGATTGAGGTTGAAAACTTGTTAGGTAAAAAGATAAAAACACTACGATCTAATCATGGTGGAGAGTATATGGACTTAAGATTCCAGAACTATATGATAGAACATGGAATTACATCCCAATTCTCAGCCCCAGGTACACCTCAATAGAATGGTGTATCAAAAAGAAGAAATAGAACCTTGTTGGACATGGTTCGGTTTATGTGGGCTATGCTCAACTTCCTGACTCGTTTTGGGGATATGCAATAGAGACTGATGTTTACACTTTGAACAATGTTTCCTCAAAGAGTGTTTCTGATATACCTTTTGAGTTATGAAGAGGTTGTAAAGATAGTTTACTTCACTTTAGAATTTGGGGATGTCCAACCCATGTGCTAATGGAAAATCACAAAAAGTTGGAACCTCGTTCAAAAGTATGCCTATTTGTAGGCTACCTCAAGAAAACGAGAGGTGAGCACTTCTTTGATCCAAGTGAGAATAAAGTATTTGTATCGAGAAATATTACCTTATTGGAAGAAGACCACACGAAGGACCATAAACCACGAAGTAAAATAGTTTTAAGTGAAATTTCTAATAAAACTACTGAGACTTCAACAAAGGTTCTTGAAGGGGTTGATACATCAACAAGAGTTGTTGATGTCAGTTCATTTAGTCATTCACATCCATCTCAAGAGTTGAGATTGCCTCGACGTAGTAAGGGTTATGACCCCACCTAAACGCTACATAGGTTTAACAGAAGCCCAAGATATCATAGTTAATGATGGTGTTGAGGATCCATTGTCTTATAAACAAGCAATGGAAGATGTTGATAAGGATGAATGGATTAAATCCATGAATCAAGAAATGAAGTCTATGTACTCTAATTTTGTCTGGAAGCTTGTAAATCAACTTGATGGGGTAAAACCTAAAGGTTGTAAGTGGATTTACAAGAGAAAAAGAGGTATAGATGGAAAGGTGGAGACTTTTAAAGCTAGACTTGTGGAAAAAAGTTATACCCAGGTTGACTATGAAGAAACTTTCTCACCTATTGTCATGTTAAAGTCTATTAGATTCTCTTATCCATAGCCATATATTATGACTGTGAATATGACAAATGGACGTCAAAACTATCTTTTTGAATGGCAATCTTGAAGAGACCATCTACATGATCAAACAGAATGATTCATTGAACAAGATCAAGAGAAAAAAGTTTGCAAGCTTAATCGGTCTATTTATGGACTAAAACAAGCATCTCGATCTTAGAATATTAGAAGATTTGATACTGCGATCAAATCTTATGGCTTTGATCAGAATGTTGATGAACCTTGTGTTTACAAGAAAATCATCAACAGCTCAGTAGTTTTTCTCGTACTGTATGTGGATGATATCCTACTCATTGGGAGTGACGTAGGTTTTCTGACTAATGTAAAGAAATGGTTGGCCACCCAGTTCCAAATGAAATATTTGGGAGCAGCGTAGTTTTTTATAGGGATCCAAATCTTTGGGGGTCATAAGAACAAAAAGTTAGCATTGTTTCGGGCATGTATATTGACAAGATGCTTGTCAGATATTCGATGCACAATTCCAAGAAGGGTATATTACCTTTCAAGCATGAAATTATATTGTCTAAGGAGTAGTGTCCTAAGCCTTCTCAAGATGTTGAGGTAATAAGATGAATTCCCTATGCATTGGCTATTGGTAGCCTTATGTATACAATGTTATGTACCAGACCTGATATTTGCTATGTAGTAGGGATTGTTAGTAGATATCAATCCAATCCAAGATTAGATAACTAGACAGTGGTCAAAACAATTCTCAAGTACCCTCGAAGAATGGGGGACTATATGCTTGTGCATGGAGATAAGGATTTGATCCTTATAGGATATATGGACTTTGACTTTCAGACTGATCGAGAGTCTAAAAAATTCACATCCGGGCCAGTGTTTACTCCGAATGAAGGAGCTATAGTTTGGCGGAGCATCAAGCAAGGATGCACTGCAGTCTTCACTTTGGAACCGAATACGTAGTTGCTTGTGAAGCTGCTAAAGGGGTTGTTTGGCTTAAGAAGTTCCTTACTGATTTGAAAGTTGTCAAATATGTCTTTGCCCATCACACTATATTGTGATAACAATGGTGCTGTGGTAAATTCTAAGGAACCTAGGAGTCATCAAAGAGGCAAACACATTGAACGGAAATATCACTTGATTCAGGATATTGTGTACCGAGGTGACGTGATTGTCATAAAGATTGCTTCGTAGCATAACGTTGTTGATCCGTTTACAAAGGCTCTCACAGCTAAAGTGTTCGAGGGTCATCTAGAAAGTCTAGGTCTATGGGATATGCAACATATTGTCTAGGGCAAGTGAGAGATGTTACTAGGGTATAGTGTATGCTTTAGTTTATTGTATTTTGTACTTTATTTGTATTGTACATTTGGCTCCTTAAGCTTTAGAACTAGTGGGAGATTATTGGGATTGATGTCCTAAATCTCTCTTACATTCTTGTAGTTTGTAAACTTTATATAAATAAATTGTTATTAATAAAATAATTGTTATTATGAGCATACACTCAATCCAATAAAAAAGATACTAGGTTATTTTATGTAATTTAAACATGTATGTAGAGACATACATATGAATCATGTTTAAATGATAACATAAATGGTTTGTAGTAGATGGATAACATTAGGTACTTTATCCTGGAGATACTACGAATACGACCCGCTTTGTAGATGTTACAAGTGTTGTAAAGTGCTATAAATGATCTTACCATGATCATTCATGTGGATACATGTGAGCGGGGGTATCTTATACAAAGAGTTTGTATAAGATCGGACCACGAAATGATTAGTTTTATTATATAACATCGTTAATAGTAGAGATTTACATTTCACCAGGATGACCATAGATGACATGACTTGAATCCTGAGTGAGTTATGAACCCTTATCTATGATTTACATGGGTGAGAGTGGCTAGATCACCGACTCAATATGCCTACCATTTTAGGGATTCATCTAATTGGGAAGTTAGGAACACAACTACACAATATGGAATTCACTCCTTCCCTGATATTGGGGTAAATACATAAATTACTCCCTTAAGGGATGATTTCAGGGCTTGAACAATGTGGTCACACCCTCTTATAGACCGAGAGAGATTTGGTCATAGTTGGACTATGACTTATTGTTCATTAGAGAGATCAGTGATAATTAAGGAGTTAGATGTAACTACAGGGACACAACGGTACTTTTGGTCCAGTTGTACTTACGAGCAATTTGTGAAAGATCATTGCGCTATTGACTGGTTATATCTAATGGAACAGAAATATATTTGTAGTACGAAGAGTGCAACTGTTGGTCTTTAGTGGAGTCACTGACAGTTAATGGATGTTGGGTAATTTAATTAAAGAGTTTAATTAATTATCCAAGTACCATTGAAGCTTCAATCTACAGGTCCATAAGGTCCCCTCTGTAGCTCAACAGGGACAATTGAGAATTAATTTTGGATTAATTTGAATTGTTCAAATTAATTATAAGTGATATAATTAATTAAATTAATTATATGTGATATAATTAACATAATGTATTAGATACATTATAACATAAAATTTATTTTGAGAGGAATTAAATATTTGAATGTGATTCAAATATTAATTTTATGGATGAGATTCGTAAAATTAAATTTAGTATAAATGTGATTTATACTAAATACCATGTATTATTTAGATAAATAAAACTATAGGTTATATTGTGATACAATATAATAACTATAGGTTATATGTTATATTTGAGATAACATATAGTATAATATATATATTATATAATAAAGTAGTTATTATATAATTATATATATTTTAATTAACTCGATTATTTTTTTAAAATTTCATAAAGGAGGGAGTACAACTCCCTCCCCTAATTTTTCTCTCTTGATAGAATGTGAAAATGGCAGGAAGTTTTAATGAGAATGATAATCTTCTTCATAGAAGCTCACAAAGAAGGTCTCTGTGATTCACTCCCAACGTTTTTCTCCAGAGAAAAACTCCTCTCTCAAATTCTCTTCCTCTTCCCAAAACTCAGAGGTCACAACTTCTGGATTCTTATTCTCAAGAGAACATAGAGGTTGACCTCCTGGTGGTGGCCATTTGGTTTTGCTGGAAGTTTTTGGAGATCGAGATTCAGATCAAAGTATTCGTGATTGGATCGAAGGAATACGTGAAGAATTTTTTCTTCAAGGGTAAACTTCAATTCATCTCTACTTCCTTTTTTATCATGCTATAAAATTATAATGCATAAATGTTTTTGTTTTGTAAAGTTGGGATTCTGTGAAAACAAATTGGGACGATCTTGCTTTCATTGCGGAACTTTACCGTTCCTTCAAGGAAAAATTCTAAAAATATTTTATATGGACAAAACATATCCATTGAACATTCTAATGGAAGTTCGTTCACTAGATGTGAAGAAATATATATTTTGACCTTAAAATGATAATGAAGAACTTCTTAGTTTTGAAGTATCATATCTTAGTAGAATTGATACACTTATGTATCTTGCTAATAATACAAGATCAGATATTGCATTTTCAGTAAATTTATTAGCTAGATATAGTTCTTCTCCAACGAAAAGACATTGGAACAAAATTAAGCATATACTCCGTTGTCTCCGAAGAACGATTGATATGAGTTTGTTTTATTCAAATAAATCAAATTTTGATCTAGTTGGTTATGCAAATTTAGATATTTATCTAATCTATACAAAACTAGATCTCAAACAAGTTATCTATTCACATGTGGAGAAACTGCGGTATCACGACGATCGGTGAAACAGATCATAACATTCACTTCTTCAAATCATGCTGAAACCCTTGCAATTCACGAGGCTAGTCGAGAATGTGTATGACTAAGATCAATGACCCAACACATTCTTAGAATATGTGGTTTGTTTGCTAGTAAAAATCTTCCAACGATATTATACAAAGACAACACAATATGTATATTCTAAATTAAAGGAGGATATATTAAAAGAGATAGAACAAAACATATTTTACTACAGCTTTCTACACTCATGGTCTCGAAGAAAATGATAACATCATTGTACAACAAATTTGTTCGAAAGATAACCTGGTAGACTTATTTACAAAAGCATTACCTACCGTAAGCTTTAAAAAATTGGTGCACAACATTGAAATGTGACGACTCAGAGATCTTAAATGATGTTTTCATGAGAGGAGTAAATATATTATATTTTTTTAGAAGTATAAATATATATGAAATATGTACTCTTTTTCCTTCAATATGATTTTTTTCCATTGGGTTTTTCTTAGTAAGATTTTAATGAGACATTTCATATATATATAATGAGCATCTAAGGGGAGTAATATTATAATAAAATAGATGTCCATTAGTACCCATGATTTGTGTCCTAAAAGAGCATGTGTAATTCTTTCATCACCACCATGATTCATTCTACATGAAATCCAGGTGCCTTATGGATACTCATCCTTAGTGTCCACTTCATTCCACCACTTACTTGTCAAATTACCTATAAATAGTGGCATTTGGTAGATCTTGGTAATTTACACATCGGTGAGAAAAGTAAAGAAATGATTGAAGAATTTTAGAGAAGTTTAAATTTCTATAATTTCTATTTACATAATTTTTATAATTTGTTATTTTATTATATATTATGCTTTATTTATTTTATAATATGTTATTATTATATTATATTTTCTCTGATCCATTCTGCTCCCAATTTCACAAAGTTTGATATTTTATTGATTGAATCGATATGATTTATTAGTGGAAAATTTTTAAATTTTGATTTATATTTTATTTAATTGGATGAAATAGAAAACTTTATGACATTGAATTAAATGAATTTTTTTTAAGGCGCAAAAGAAAGAAGAAAAGAAAGAGCAATTAATAATGTCTCATTAAATAAACACTATCATCTATTACAACTTGGGTTTTTTTTTTTTTTTTTTTGAAAGGACCCCTTGTCCTTTGTCCGGTAGTGATTAAGAACATAATAAATCATCACGATTTGAATACAATATAAGAAAAAGGTTACTACCCAATTTTTCCAACGGGATATTATGTAAAATTACACAAAACTCAAACCTCTCTCTCTCTCGGTCTCACTTTCTACTCTAAAATCACACTCTTCCCATAAAAAATGAAAAAATAAATAAAAATCTCTCAGTTTTTCTTATACTATACAATGGGCATTTGGAGAGCCCTCATATTTGCGAATGTCTAGTAGTGATTAATCAACAACCACACCCCAAAAGGATTCAGATAAAAGAAGAAGAAAAAAAATGCAGCTCAGCTCAGACTCGGACGTTTCCATTTCATCGCGAGCGGCAGCAGAATAAGCAGCATAATACACAAATTTGATCATATGGGGGTTCTTAATTATATAGAAACTAAACTAACGTCCAAATTCAGAGTGTTTTGGGTTTGGTTTGAAATGATTAGCAGGAGGAAATAGTGGAGAGTGTGGTGGCTGAAGCAGAGGATGTTCTTGGAGATGGAAATGCCTGTTTCAATAATACAGTTGGGAGAATGCTGGTTTTTCTCCTCTCTTGTTCTTTGATTACTTCTCCAGCAAAAGCCTCTAGTTTCTCTAAATTTGTGTTCTCAATCATCTTCTTTCCTTTGAATAAAACAGCTTCTATGTTCTTCTGTGTTAGCATTTCATCTGCTTTTTCCAATATGTTTGTGCTCTTTTGCCCTCTTTTTCCCTTCTCCAAACCCCCACCATACTTGCTCTTTCCTACAATCCCATTTCCCTGAGGACATAAAACAAAGAATTCCCTTGTTTGTTAGATTCAATGGAGGACAAATCTTCAAAAGTTGTTCGTGTTTTTGTTCTTTTTCTAATTAGAGCAATACTTAGGTACTAGGTGAGCAGTAAAAATAGCTGCAATTCAGCTAGCACTTAAGTATTATTAAGTGTAGAAAGGAAATTAAAAGAAGGAATTTGAGATGAATACCTGAATACGGATATAATTGGTTGTCCTGTGCGGACCAAATGCCATAGAAACAGCTTGATCAACCTATAGAATAAAGAAAACGCACACAATAATTAGCTCACCAACCCATTAAATGAATTAGCCCCATTTCTTTCTCTACGTGTTTTGTGATAACAAATTAAGATTCTCTTGTTTGTTGCCAAATATTTTATTTTGAAATTCTATTTGGACTTAAAATAAGGTCACTATAATTATGAAATGTTTAAATAATATATAAAAAAAAGGGGTTGGAGGAAGCTGATTTGTCATGCAATAAAGCTGTCCAATCCAAATACGGCCTCCTTTTTAAATGTTGTATGCTCAAAATTAAATGCCGAATCTCTTTGCTATTCTCTTCCTCAACCGACAAATCTATCCATATCAATTTAATAGTAAAATTTGTACTTCCGATTTATTTATCTTTTAACCACTTTTTTAGTGAATTAATTCATTGAATTTTAAATTAAGGTTAATTTGACTTGGGGAAGGGCAAGATTAGGTAATTTACCACGTCGGAAGCTCCTTCTCCGGCGATCCTTGTGAACGAGGCCGGCGATGAATTTAGGTTTACGGCGCCGAAATCCGACTCTCCGTTTCCGAGAGATACTACGAGGAGATCTTCGACGCTGTTGCAGAACGGAAATTCTTGTTTATTGTTCAACACATGAGTAATGGCGGCCGCCGTCGGGTTGTTCATCGCTATGCCGCCGTCAACGGCGGAGATTTTCGTTCGCTTGTCGACAGACGACATTTCGATGGCTCCAGAGACCGTCGGTTCTGCAGACGTCGCAATACAAACGTCGCGAATCTTGAAATCATAACCGTCCATTTCGTGAGCGTCGGCACGAGAAAACAGGAATGGCGCTCGCGTGGAGAGATCATAGCACGGAATCAAAACCGACTTCAACGTGTCCTTCAACGTGCACTCTCCAAACGTCTTGCGGAACAACTTCTCCACCTTCGTCGGGCGAAACACTCGTCGGAAAATTCCTCCATCTGATGACCGGAAAATCTCCCGACGGTTCTTAATCAGAAAATTCAAAGCTCCATCCGCCGTAAACAGAGGACAACCGTCTTTCCCCCTTGTAAACAGCA
This sequence comes from Benincasa hispida, assembly GCF_027475165.1. Classification (NCBI taxonomy): domain Eukaryota; kingdom Viridiplantae; phylum Streptophyta; class Magnoliopsida; order Cucurbitales; family Cucurbitaceae; genus Benincasa; species Benincasa hispida. The sequence continues at coordinate 1,982,090 of NC_143480.1, forward strand.
ACGCCGCGAGAATGCCTCCCGCTCCAGAACCAGCAACCACATCAAAATAGTCGGCAATGCGCGCATCAGGCTTTCCCGACTTCCAACGGAGAAAATCCTCAAGATATGCAAGTGACTTAGCGGCAAGAATTCCGTCGGTGGAACCTCCACCATCAATACTCAGAATCCTGACCTTCCCTGAGTTCTGCTTTCCAGATTTCAAGCCATTACCATCCATCGGAGCCTGAGCAGCCACATGTAGCTTCGGATCTGAATCATCACAGCCAAACAGAAACTTATTTTCCAGAATGGAGAAGATCTCATAAGTAAGCTTATCAACATCGAAGCTCACTGACTCAATATCGTTAATCTGAGGAAACGAGGTCACAGCAGCCATTTTCCACAAATCAAATCCGCAAAATCAAACTCGAGAATCAATTAAAGTTATTAATTAGAAGAAAATGGAAATGGAAATTAACTCCGTCCGCAGAGGAATTGGAGAATGTGAAAATGGATATAGAAATGGAGAATGAAGAGATGAAGAACAAGGAAGTGGCGGGGGAGTTTATATAGCAAAGAGAGTGAAGAGTTACGTACGTGCGGCACTGACTTCGGAAAATGCGCGCGTGCGTTCTATTTCACCTTCCCCTTATTTTTTATTTTGGAAAAAAAAAATATATTATCGTGGAGGAACATTCCTTGAATTTGATAGACAATTAAATAAACTTCTTCTTCTTTTATTTTATTTTTTAACCAATGTTTTATTAATAATTAAAAATGGAATTCCTTTGAAGGCGTGTTTGGCGGAGAAAAGATTAATTTAATCTCACCTTGTCTGTTAGGAGGGTGGCCACGTATATTGTTATTCTGACATTAGGCCGTAGACAAAACTAAATGATTCAGCCATTTATTCGACACTAGTAATAATGTATATATAATTTATCATTGTGGTTATTCGGGGGGAAAAAAAAAAAAAGAATTATTGGATTATTTTTAAATTGGAGAGAATTTGTATGTGTTCCCTCCCTCCAAAAGAAAACAAATTAACTTCCGTTCAAACCAAAAGCAGCCCTCCAATTAAATTCCAAAATAAAGGGGACAGATTTTGCTTTTTGGCACTTTCCTTTCTCTTTTCTCCCCTTTTTCTTTTACCACCAACGCCAACACAAAATGAAGGGCAAACAAAAACACTTCAATTAGCAATTCAAATATGGCTAGGCCTCTTTCAACTTTTAACTTTTTTCCTTTTGGTAACGGAATTCGTTTTTACTTTCTTTTTATAATACATATAATCCTGAGACCTTTTTAGTAACTATTTTATTTTTTTTTATTCTTTCAAAATCAAATTTACTATCAATATTTTTATTTATAGGTTTCTTACTCATTACCTACTTTTTAAACATGCTTTAAAAAATTAGACTAAAATTTGAAATATAAGTCTCGTGTGGTGATATATATATATATATATATATTTTAATATTAAGTTTGTTGAAGGTTGTCTAAGGTAAGGCTTAAAGCTTGCTAGGTGTTGAAAGGAGGCATAGGTCACATCACAAAAGGGGAATTGTAGATGTCTTGAAGTTTGCTTCGACCAACCGAACTGATGAATATATACCAAGTAAGAAATAATCAAATCGGATCCGGGCTGACACCCTATAACCTTGAGCACCAGAAACGTCCCTGACACCATTGTCACACGTAACAAAAAGCGTGGGATGTTGATTTTTTTGATTTTTTTTTTTTTTTCTGTATTCATGCAATGGAGGTATTCCATAATTGAATTCAAGGATAGTAGCTATAGGGATGTTGATTTTAAAGAGTATTGAGCGGGAAAAAAATGAAAAATGGAATGATTATGGTGTGCCAAGCCAATAAGATGGTAGTAGGAAAATGTGTGTTTTGAGTTTGGTAGTGTGGAAAGTGTTTGCACCGTCAAAAAGGAAGACCAAATAATAGAGTCATATCATCATAAATGAAATGAGATATGGGGTTGGGTGCTAGCTAGCTATATATATTGTACTCTTAACTAGATAGGATCTAAGATCCTATTTGGTCCCCCACCCCCAATCTTTAAATATCTCTACTCTATTCTTTTCTACCCCTTTTGGCCTTTCTTTTTTAACCAACTTGGTAAACTTTAATTTAACCCTTTTTTTTTACTCCCCTTTCTCCCATATATCTCACCATCACACACATTTTTCCTTTCTACTAACTCAACTTTCAACCTCACCCACCTCCTTTTAACTCTTCATTACCCACTTTTCACTATGTTTTTTTTTTAATCCTTGATTTAAGGTATCTCACTTCAAATGTCTTATCAATATATTTAGGTACGACTCTTGTTTTTATGAATCATCAAATGTCTTTTTAACCTACTTTATCATCGTTAAAAAATCATAAGATCATTCAACATATGATTGTTCTAAGCTAAATATGATTAATTTTGAAGTTTCTATGAAGTGTAGGTAGACTCTCTAATCTCTTGGTATGTACAGAAACTATTAAGTTTCTAAAAACTTTATTTTTAACCATACTTTCATGGTTTCGTGATCTCTTTTCTTCTAATGCAATATAAATTTATTCGTTTACCCTCCTTTGCTCACGTCTCACATGACGAGCTAAACATGATTTGATCTCATATCTTTATCGTTAAAGCAATTTTACTTTCAAGGAAAATGATCTAGGAATTTGGGCTTGTGTGGCCTATTATAGGATTACACAGAAAAATAGGAGTCACTCTGTCTTCTTGAGTTTTTTTTTTTTTTTTTTGAAAAATAATAACTATATAACAACTCAATAAATTTGATTAGATAAATAAACTTACATGTCAAACACATTTTATGAACCTTATGCAACTCTCTTACACACATCTCAATACATACGTACATATTTGTGAGAGGTATGTGAATGGTTATATTTATGATTTAGATGGTTAAATTATAAATTTAGTGGTTTTAAAAGTTTGAATTTTATTCATACAATTTGATACACAAGGACAAAATTATAATTTTCCTCAAAACTAGAAGGTGCAATTTTGTAATTTAACCCATCTGCATTGGTAAGTGTACGGTACAATGAATGACTTGTACATATATTTCTATTTTTTTAAGAACAAGATTTGCAGAGGCAGAGAACAGAGAACAGAGATGGTGAGCTGGCAGATAACTATTTAAATTTTTGTTATAGACCAAAATTTGATGTACACGAGTCACACACAACACAGAGTCAAAGGAAGGGTTGAAAATTATAAAAAGAAAAATATTGTGTTGTGTTGTGTTGAGTTGACACTTTCACCCACAGTTGTACAGGGCCCGTACCCGACGACATGTACCTAATGGCTGAGCTGTGCTACAAAATTAAAAACGCCTATACTCTTTATATTTACATTTACATTTACATTTTCTTTTTTTCTTTTCATATATATATATATATATATATATCTTTTGTACACGTACGCACCTTCCATTTCAATTCTCACCCCCCTCACCTCACACACGTGGATTCTATGCTTCTTCATATTCAAAACTTTTCTATTTTGATTTACTCCTCCAACACTTAAGGATGCACCTAAAATTTATAGTTTTGTTCACTACATACAAAAATTTCCTTAAAAAATCTAATTAATGAGTTTTTTTTTTTTTTTTTTTAATATTGCTAACTATTTGTAGAAAATATAAAATAAGAATTTATGAAAATTTAAAGAAAAAACGATATGATTGTCTGTTCAACCATATCATTGTCGTGATAACTTGTAAAAATATAAGTTATTGTTACTTCTTAATTAGAATAATTATGGAAATTAAATGAAGAGTGTATTAACTTGAGAAGAAAATCATGCAAAAAAACCATCATTGCACTTAGCACATGCAAAACTAATTATCCTGAAATGTTACAATTCTAACCACTAAAAATGTAGGAATTAGAATACAAAAAATCAAAACTTATCAAGAAAGTTTATGCTGGAACATGTGAACGCATAAGAAGCCAGACAAACCATGCAATGAAAATTGGAATCGTGCATTGAAAAGAAGCATGCGGCAAGGAAGATGACAAATGCATGAGCGATGATATGTCCAATCAAAATGCAAGTTGGAAGTTGATTTGAAAAGGATACGACGGAGCCAATGAACTGATGAGTTGACGAAAGCGGCAGACGAGGTATAGAATTAAATGTAAAATGTGACTGATAACCATTAGAGAGAGCTTTGAGGACAATCAATTGAAACTATAAATAGATCAAGTCTCTCACACTTTAGAGGTTCTTATTTCTGCTCTTCTCTCGCTTCAGAAGGGGAGAAATTCTTGAGTTTTAGAAGAAGAGAAAGATAAAGGGAGAGATCTGTCATTCATTCTCTAGCGTAAATGCAGCAAGCTAATCACGATAGCCAGGAAACGGGAAACTGTGACTAGTGGCTTGACACTAGGGGTGTTCAAAAAACCCGATGACCCAAAAAAATCGATCAACCCAACTCAATCCGTGCGGTTTGGGTTGGGTTATCAACTTATTTGGGTTGGGTTAGGTTCAAATAAATGAAAAATTTATGGGTTGGATTGGTTCATGGGTTCACCTAATAGAACCCGAACCAACCCAAATTTATTATTAACTTTAAACTATACATTTTTTATTACTTATAACACAATTATTTATACATATATTGATTTAAATTTTATTTCATTCCAATATTTTTTTTAATAATTTATTCTTCAACAACTCTTAAAAGTAGTTTCTCTACACTATATAGAAAAAAAAAATTCACTATATAAATTGAAATTGAGTGTTAATCTTAATTCAATATCTGAAAATAATTAACTTAGATTTTTAAATATTTACGTTTTGCTTCTTTTTAGAATAAAATTTTAAATAAATTACTCGATTAACCCGAACTAACCCAACCCAAATATTTCATGGTTGGGTCGCGTTGGGTTCATTTTTTAATAAGGGTTATTTGGGTTGAAAAAATTTACAACATCAACAATTGGGTTGGATCTAAAAAGTCTTTCAATCCAACCCAACCCAATCCATGAACACCCCTACTTGACACCATTATTTCTCTTATTAAACTTCTTTCATCCATTTTGATGTGCTCTTTCGAATTTATAACAAAACATCGACAGTATGTTTGTACTTCATTCTTAATATAAATCATGAGTTTCATCAACTTTTATTCATCTATGTGCTTGTTTTTCCTCACAATGAGTAGCTACGTCTTTAATAGGCTGGGAAGAATAAATCAACATCCTAGCGAGTTTTGCATAAATAGAAATTTCATTTTGTTTAATGTGTGCACAATCTCATTGCTTGAATCCATATGGTCAATCAGTTCAAGTAGAAATAGCTAACTATGTGAGAGAGTAAGTAGCTGTGGAAATCATTAAACAAGAAAAATGATGGCTTTAGAAATAAAGACAATAATTTGTTTATTTAACTTAAGCATGCATCTTAGACACGAGATTAATGTGGCTTAAACACCGAGAAGTAGTTATTTTATTTTGTTAAGTTAAAGACATGAACTGATCCTTATGAAAAAACTCGAGTGAATGTTGATGAATCTTTTCAACCCTACATTTATCCATCAACAACTAGTTATTTAAAACAAGCTTGCTAAAATTTGTGTTACACTTTTATCAACAACGCATACCATTTCCATATTCAATGCATATCACCTTCATCCTCAACGCATTTCTAACCTTGTCTTTCCTTTCGTTTGTCTATAGAGAGTCTTTCATTTTACTAGCTTAAGCATCTAACAAAAAAATTGATTAATCTTGAAGTGTGAAAATTATTAGGTGACTAGCATTAATTAGTTATTATAAAAGTCCCTATGTTCGACCCCGACTCATCAGGATACTCTAATCAAATTTATACTTGGATTTGGTTAGGGAAAACTTATGTTAATTAAAGATAATCCAAGCAGTTAATAAAAATAAAATAACAATTCTCATTAAGTGAGCAACAATGTCTCATATCTATGGTTCTCATATACGTAAGAATACATCACTTTTGTCATCGTCGTGCAACCACTTCAACCTAAATAGTTGTAATAGAGGGAATGACATGATTATCTGTTCAAACATATAATCTCTATTTGTTATATTGTGATGTTTCATATCTATGATCTAAATCACACTCGTGGACGAAAAGATATATAACTTTATTATGTAACCGCTTCGACATAAATAGTTGTATTGAGAAAAATGACGTGATTGTTGTTCAAATATCTTTCCCCGGTTAGATCATGATAATTTCATAACTATTTTCTACATCGTATCCATATATTAAAAAATACATTACTTCAATCTAAAATAATTATAACGAACGACAAAATTCATAAAGGCAAAATAAAGTGGTAAAAGTCCTCTCAAAATAGTCACTCCCATGTGAAGTATAGATCAGTTTTCACTCAATCTATTTAACTTACTTAACTGTATTGCTTGGCGGTGTACCGGAATATATAGGGCATGTTATCTGTTTATAAAAAAGAAAAAAAGAAAGTCGGATATTTTAACCCTTTTGTTAGTGTGGGTTGGGTTATTTAATTTTCATAGGGATAAACTTGTACTTTAGCGGGCCAATGGGCAACAATGTTCTTTAAGTGTGTTTGTTGAAACTTCTATTTCATTCAACGAAATTTATGGAGCATATATGCTATTAATTGCCCTAAGTCCCCACTCCCTTTTTTCAATCAACAGAAAATATCTTCTTTTTTATTTTTTTCTTTTTTTTTTCCTTTTCCACAACTCATAAATACCATTAATTACCTTTTAATTTTCGTCAATACCCAACATCTTCCACTACCATCATATTAATTAATAAGGAGAGAGAATTTTGGTAACTTATTAAAATTTCTAATCTATCGTCATTCCTCTCTCTCTTTTTTTTCTCCTTAATGGAAAACCTATAATTCCGTTGACGTCCATCAAGTCGTTTTTGTCTTTGCATGAAGTTGATTTGTATTAAATAAATTAGTAGTTATGATGGTATCTTATGCACACTTCAAAAGTCAGTTTATATATTTATTACGTGAAAAATTCTATCTCGACGCATCTCAAATATAATATAATAAAATATTATCAAATGGTAATTTTATTTTTTAATTATTTTTTGTATGATAAAAAAGTAGGAAACATACTGTACATGATTGTTTTATTTATTACAAACAACAAACAATCAACTATAATTTTGTTTTTTTTTTACGTCGATGATTAAAAATATTTGAAATATATAAAATGGAATGAATGTAGAAGTGTTTTTCTTTCTTTCTTTTTTTACAGACTTCTAAGACATTTTTCTCATTTATAGGCAGTGACAAATTTAATATGGGTATATAAAGTAAACAAAATATTAGGTTAGTGATATATGCATTTTCAGCCTCTTTGGTCAATTTTTCGGAAAAAAAAATTATTAAACTAATTAAGGCTCACAAATATAGTTGTGATCAAAATTAAAAAGAATGTCACGTAGAGAGTGACTTTTTAATTTCTTTTTCTTAAATTATTTTTAGGTTTTTTTTTCCTCTTTAAAAAATTAATTTAGGCTTTCTTTTTCTACGAGGCTTCAACTTCATTTTTTTTTTTTTTTTTTTTTTTTTTTTTTAATTCCTTCTTCAACTTCCACTTCACTTTTCTTGACTTATTTTTCAGTTTCTTAGGTAGGGTTTTAAATTATTTTTATATTTCTTTTTGAGTTTGTTATTCTATTTATAATTTTCATGTTTCGACTATTTTTAGTTTATAAATTTATTTTTCATGTTTCAATTGTTATTCTATTTATAATTTTCATGTTTCGACTATTTTAAGTTTATAAATTTATTTTTCATGTTTCAATTTTTTTTTTTTTTAAAATAGTTTATGGGTATTGGGTTGCTTAGTCATCGTTCACAAGGAATTTTTTTTTTCTTAACTTTTATTTTAATAAAGAGAGTTTATTAAAAAGAAAAAAAACCTCGTCCTGAAACATATATACTTTTTATTTCTGAACAACATATAGAAATGTGAAATTTAAACCTAGCTTCTTAAGTGACAGTTCATGTCTTAATTAAATGTGAGAAATAATCTTAGTTAATATGTAAAATATTCTGAAATGATGGCATTTTCAGTGAAATCAGCAAATAATATTTTAATTTTAATAAATCATTCATCCAATAAATGAGTTCACTAAAAAAGTGATATTTATTAAAATGGGGAATTCTAAAATATCATATAAAAGCATATTCTATTCTTTTATAAGTCGAAACTATATTATGAATTAAATACAAAATAAATAACTTGACCCATCGAGAAATGTTCGATTAAACATGAAAAATATTGAATCAAGGATTTTGGTTTTTGATTTTTTTTTTAAAGAAAAAAAAAACAGAAAAAAAGATTTGGACGTTTGGAGGGTGGGACTGCGGAAAGTCGGTCCAACTAATTTTTTCCGCGAGGGACATACTACTATTTATGAAAAGGCTTCATTATTATTATTTATTGCTTTCATATTCTCTTATATCCCTTTCTCTACGTATTAATATTGTTATTATTTGGATAAATATCAATTTATGTTCCAAAATTTTGGTATAGTTTCAATTTAAATCATAAATAATAATTATATTAATTTAAATTCTAAACTTTTATAAGTATATCAATTTGAATTTTAAATTAATTATCAATTTAAACCTTAAACTTTCGTAAGTTTATCAATTTAATCATTGAAATTTTATAAGTACATCAATTTAAATCATCTATCATGTTTTATTTAGATATACTTATCAAAATCAGAGTTTAAATTGATACAATCATTAGTTAAGAATTTAAATTGATACACTTCTTATAATTCAAAATTTGAATTGATACAATACAACTATTAGTTTAGAGTTTAAATTGATACAACTCTCAAAATTTAAGGATATAAATTGATATTTGTTCTTTTTTTTCTCTCTAAAATTTGCCCACAATTTGTTTTTATCAATATCCAATAAAGGAGTAGACTTGTTGAGTTGGACTCGACTTATATCGATATATTTGCTCGTTTTTACCTTCTTATTTATTTTTTTTCTAAAATTTGCATCCAACTATTCTAGAATAGAATTGTATTAGTTTAGCATTTTTACTTAAAAAATATTTTTATAGGTACTTGAATTTTGGAAAATTGTTAAAGTTAAGCAAAGTGATTCTTTTAGGAGTTGGAATTATGATTTTATCCTTAAATTACTACTCCATCAAATACAAGAAATTTGAGAATGTCTCTCTTGATTCATTTTTGTTTTAACTAAATGACTATTCGTTTTTTATATGTTATTTTGCTTATTTCCTAAAATCAGTTGAATTTAGATTTCATGAAATCATTTAAAAGTCAAGATGCTTTATATTTTGTTAAGCTTATAAATTTGGTTGGAAATAACATGAGAAAACATATAAAATTGAATGAATAAGAAAAGAAGTATGATTAAATATATGGTATTTGATGTTTTTGTAATATAAAGGTAAAATGATAACTTCACTTCTTAAATAAGTTTTTAAAAAAACTTTTTGGAAAACATGTGTATTTTTCATAAGGTTTTTGGATTTTTAGGTTAATTTTAGCTATTTTCTTGAATCAATATTTACGTTTTATAATTAGAGGTTCCAAAAAAAAGTTTCAAAAATATTTTTGAAATATTTTGCTATAAAGTAGAAATATTTTTGAAATTTTTATATTTATAATTTTTATAATGATTGTGTCTAGTAGTTAGTTATTCAACAAGTAACTTCTCCAAAAATCACTTTGTATTGACGTTAATTTTTGCGTAGCACATGAACTATGTTTTTTACGAGTTAGGCTTTAAATCAATCAGTCACATAATATTTAATAATACAACAATGCATTGGTGTGTGAGGTTAGTGTTACTGTGTTGACAAATTAATGGCATAAGCCTAATGAAACACATAAAAAAAAACATTTTAATATATTGAAACAACTTTGAAAAATAGAAGGTCTCATTTGATAATTGGTTTTAATTTGATTTTCTTTTAGATTTAAATTTTTTTCCTCCTAATTTTTATACTATAATTTTCAATGAATAACCTGGTCAAAGCTATTTTATTATTGCCAAAATTAGACCGTTTATTTTAAAAAAAAATACAACTAAATTTTGCACTTTAACAATGTTTCTTTAATTGAAAACATCGAAATTCATTTTATCTTCATATAAATTTGTTTATTTTTTTAAATACAATACCGATGGAAAATTCAAACCACAAATTTTTTTTATTGTTAACATATTTGTATGTTAAGTTAGTTATACTCGTTTTTGACATATAAATTTATTTATTTTAATACACGTGAAATGTTATCGATAATATTAAAAGAGAATATAAAAGAATAGAATCTTTTCTACTAATATATATATATATATATTAGAATAGGTGATATTATTATACAAGAATAAGGGATCCCACAACCCGGAATCAAGGCATCAAAGCGACATGACAACAAAACCAAAACAAAGTCAACAAGATAAGACCCGAACAAATTTTACTATTAAAATATATTACCAGGGGTTAGCAAACTCATTTAATTTTCTAAAATATCATGGGCAAACTAATCCTAGAATATTATTGCAGTGCGAATTAATTAACAAATGGTGCATGCCAAAATATTTGTTTGGCTAATGAGGAAGCACAATTATTATCCAACATGCTTCTAATTTTGGGAAATTTTCTATACATAAAAAGAATCGTCTCCGAAGGGCTAAAAATAATCATTCCCATTCCAAGCCTGACCGTTAAAATAATTATTTTCGGATTTTTCATGAGTTGATTATAGCATTGTTTGCTTAAAGTTATTTTTAATTAATTATTTAGCGTTAAAAATACCAGCAAAAATAAGAGAATGGTAAATCTTTTTTAGATTTTTTTTAAAGGTAAAATCCATGAATTAGTAGAATTTTATTTAAGTCATTAAACTTTGAGTATAATTTTTATTTAAACATTATTATTATTATTTTATTATTTTTCGAGAGAAAAGTCAACAGAAATGAAAAAAAAGCAGCTCCCGGCGAGGATCGAACTCGCGACCTTTTGCTTACGAAGCAAACGCACTACCACTATGCTACGGAAGCGATTGATTATAAATTATTTTATAAAATTTTTGCCATATAATTTTCATCGTGAACTTTGAATCACTCTTTAATTTAGCCACTATCGCCCCGTTCTAGACAGTTTACATGCAAATCATACCTTGTTTAGACCATCAAAAATTACATGATAATTGGTTTAGTCACAATTAATAAATGCACGCATTTAATATTTTATCAAAAAACAAATGCACGCGTTTAATATACCACAATTTTTTAACTATTGTCGTCCCTTTTTTTTTTTTTTTTTTTTTTTTTTTTTTTTTAAGACAAAGATCAAAAGGGCAAAAGTCCAACCAATTACAAAATGCAAAAGCATAATAAACCATGCACGATAAGAAAAATGTAGGATAGAAGACTCCCGATCTATCAAAGCTTTACGTGCAACATTATCAGGAAAAACATTTTGACTATGACGATATGGGAGAAAGTGACAACACCCAGCTCAACGCTCCGATTCTTAGTCTCTGTAACAAAGAAGAAGATTTCAGAAATATCGACACCAACATCATTCAACAGATTGATTACCTCCAAGCAAACAGACTCAACAAAATATTTGAAATATGGATTGAGGAAATACTCTCAAGACCGAAGCATATAGTCATCGCTTCAAGAAGCTTCACCTCCTTGCAACGGGGGATAAACTTACAACCAACTAGATGAACTTGCCCTAAGTGGTCTTAAAGCACCCAACCCAAACCACTTGAGTTTGAAATAGGCACCAAGCAACATCCGTATTCAACTTCCAAAAAGAATTTGTTGGAGGGTGCAATCTGATCAAATGACGAGATATGATCAGGAAGGATCACCCCCTTACCTTTACCATCAAGATCCTCACCCACATGATGAACCCAAGGATATACTTGGTAATTGAGTTACTTATAGATTCAACATCGAGCTGTTGCCTTAGAAACACCAACTTGTTCTTAGCTTCCAAAATCTTCCACACAATGATCACGATTGGATTTTGTTTAAAATTAATGCAGGCAGTTTAAAAAAAGTAAAGACAAATATAAGGTAAATTGAAAACTATTTTATATTATAATGTGAATAAAAAAAAAAAACCTTGAAATTGGGGTAAAAAGTACGAGTATTTCCAAATCTAGGGTAACAAACTCGTGTACGCAATACACGATTTGGGTATTTCCACCCAATTTCTTCTTCACAAATCATTCACCAATTTTCCTCTCTTTAATCTTCATTGTGGCTCCAGCTCCAACATCCCCAAAACTGGTGTCTCCTTCATCTTCCAATATTTCAAACACCATCTTCCCAATCTTCTCTTTCTTGCCTTTAGCAATGGCCTTCTTCCATGTGACACATCATTCAAAACTTTGTTGATTTTTTTTTGTTGATGTTGGAGTTTTAAATTTTTTCCATGCACATCATTTAGGTACATCAACAATGGCCTTCAACAATGTCCAATACTCCATCTAGAATCCCACCTAATTTCAGCTTCCAAACCATTGACTCTCTTCACCAACGTCAAAATCAGATTCCCCTCCCACGATTTTGTTTCTGTAATCATCCCTTAGATTTGGGAATTTAGGGCTTGAACCGATGGAAATTTTTTTCCTCGGAAAGAGGGGATTGGTGGCAAGCCTTCAACAACTTCCCTTGTTTTGCTCATTAATTATTCTAAAAGGGGATTTGTAGGATTTTCGATCAATAATTTATGCTTTCAAATTGTTAAGCTAACGACTAGTATTTCAGAGTGGATTTCATTTAAAGAAACATAGTATTGATGTATATGTTCTTCCGATGTTCAACGATCTTTTGCCAACTCGTGGACGTGGGTCATGATTGAACTACTGTATTTTTTAAAATAGCTTCGGATCTACCTTGTATTTGTCTTTATTTTCTTACTAGATTATTTTTAAACAAAATCCATTACGACCATATCTAGATCCAAAAGAGCAAAATGATAAAAAAAAAAAAAAAAAAGTCCAATTCCAGCAGTTTTGATAGCTCCAATGAGACCGTCATTCCAAAGAATCAAAATGAACCTAGTCTATATCTCCCTAGAGACTAGGCACTTCCACATAGTATGAGAAGCAGTTTCGGCATGCTCCCTGCAAAAAACACAGAGATCAGTATGGACTCAATTCCTAGCAAAATTAAATTTGATAAGAAGAGTGTCATGAATAATTCACCAATAACAGATCTTTAACTTGAACTTTGGTCTTCCACAACTATAGATCATTATTCTTTTTAATCATAATTTCGTACGAAAATGTAAATAATAAATATGTAATTGACTCTCATTGTAATGTATGATATAATCAACACTACGTTATTGACTTTTTAACAAAAAGGAAGAAAAATTGTGGGCATGTTTTTATTTTTATTGATATATACATTTATGAAAATTATGGGATGCACTGATTTTTATTATTATTTTGATACTAGGATGCATTGATATTGATATTTGGGAAGGTGGAACGAAGAAAAAAAAAGGGGAAATAAGAAAGGTCAAATGGAAATAGAAAGGCAAATGACAATGAATGGGGTCCCAAAAAAACCAAAATAATTATCATTATGACTTTCTTATAAGTTATAACCGAAAACCTCGTCAATCATCTTCAATATTTTAGATATTAAAAAAAAAAAAATCCATATTTTAGAAATAAAAATTTGGCCAATCATAATCATGGGGTGGAGGTTGATGATATCACTTTCCTAAGCCCTTCCCCATTTTAACCACCACCGACACTTTTTATTTCTTTATATTCATTTTAAAACAACATTCTATTCTATATCCTTTTTATGTATTTTTCCCTTGAGAAAGACAATAAAATCCTCGGCCATTATTTAGTAAACTCAATGTTGGGAGATAATCAGGCTTACAAATTTATTAAATCTACCTTTGTTCTTTATCATGAACGATGCATAATCTGATTCAATGTAATAATATGATTGATATTTTTATAATATTGATGAATATGTTTTAAAAATTCGTTAGAAGAGCGTGACTTGTAATTGTCTTATTATTTGAAGGATTATAATATGGTTTGGAGTGGAAAAGTAGATCTAAAGAGAGAGTATTGGAGAATGGGGGATGAAACTAAATTAATATATTTGATGAAAAATATAATATGGGGATAAAAAAATGAAAATGAAAGGGACAATGAAATCCCAAGGGGTGATTGTGTCACCCATTGAGGTGGTAGGGACACCGCCAATATATATATATATATATATATATATATATATATATATATATATATATATATATATATATATATATATATATATATAAATAAACTAAAAAAATGAAATTAAAAAAGGAAAATGGAAAGGGAAAGGGAAATGAGGTGGTAGGTAGCTAATTAAAGCCCTTCCCTTTTAAAAGAATTGCTATCAAAGTTTTGTTTCTATTTCAACATTGTCATCACGCTTTCTTGTCTCTTCATTACTTACTTATTCCTTTTTATTTTTTCTTCTAATTTATGTTATAAGTATAATCTAGGATCACAAAATTATTTGTCATTGTTTCTAATATGGTCTTCCATAAAAAATAATAGAACATAACTTGTTTTTGGATTGTCCTCGTTTTATGATTGAGTAAAGAATGAGGAAAAAAAATGAACTATCATAGATTGATCTCGTTAGATAAGAGCCTATGAGAATAAATAAATAGATTGTCAAGGATGTGTTAAAACAACTATTGGGAATGAGTTTGGGCTTTTGGCCTATATCGAAAGGAAAAAAATATTTTGGAGAGAAAAGAGGTAGAAGTCATTCCACATTAGAAGATTTCGGCTTAGCAAGTGGGTATATATAAATGTTTGCAAGGGAGTTTCCAAAGTGTGGTAGTTGTGGAAGTATAATTCTTTCACCACACATGCGCGTTGTAGTCACCACTAGACAAACGAGTTACTTGCACGAAAAAGAAATACCTTTTTACTACTTATCTTTTTTACCGATATTCCATATTCTTCCTCTTCTTAAAAAAATGATTTTTGAGTAGCTATAAATATTCTAGCTTCTGATCTTGACACATCTTCTCTATTTTCTGCTATTTTTTAGCTAATTTTTTTTATTGATTCCAATCCATTCTCCGACGAGTGCACATCAGAATTCGGGTGTTATGTGAACCTTAGAGAGAAATAGGCTTCTTACGATATAACACCGAGGTTGTGTCATTCTTGCTTTCAAGGCAGTGGGTTTATCCACGACATAACAATCTTCATCTGAAATAACAACATGATGACCACTTAACTAGAATATTAAAATATTATAATTCTTTTAACAAGAAAATGTTTTAGTGTCAGGTGGTTTGGAAAAAATTTCGAGTATATATGATTTCTCTTGTTAGATTAGTCAAAATACAAGCAAACTAGTTTGAAAGTTGAAGACTCACTCATATTTTTAAAAAAAAAAAAAAAAAGAAAAAGAAAAGGATAAGTTTATTTTAGGTAGAAATGATTTATAGTTCTTTAACCAAACCATAAAGTTATATAGACAAATTGAAAACTAAGCCTAAGACACATAATTGCTAATTTAACAAATTTCTATTTAAGTTCATGGCTCATATCCTAAAGATTTAATTTTGGACTTAATTGAAGGGAATAATATATAATTCATTAAATTTTACAGAAAAATTAAAAATAGTGGTAGTATATAAATTAAAAATAGTGGTAGTATATACTTTAATTACATACATAACATAATTAGTTAAGATGTTATATCTTTAAAATGTCACATAAATATTTATCTACTCGTTAATTAAAAAAAAAAAAAAAACTATGTGAAATCTTTAAATGTAAATTAAGGAACCCACAAAAAGAAAAACAATAAAGTAAAATTATGGAGGCTGATTAACACTAATCATGGAGTGATTGGACATGGAGTGCATTAAGAAAATTGTTGTCTGCAATTAGAAGCTAAGTAGATGAGAAGGGATTATTACTGTTATTTTCTTTTTGCAAAGAGATGGGATGGATTAATTAATATTATAAGATGATAAATGGAAACGGTTTCTTAACGTGTAGGGGAAGAGGGGCAAGTGGCGAGATTCTTTTGAGTAAAATTAATATAATAATTAATGTTTTA
Organism: Benincasa hispida; assembly: GCF_027475165.1. Classification (NCBI taxonomy): domain Eukaryota; kingdom Viridiplantae; phylum Streptophyta; class Magnoliopsida; order Cucurbitales; family Cucurbitaceae; genus Benincasa; species Benincasa hispida. Next base: position 1,998,217 of record NC_143480.1, read on the forward strand.
GTTAGAACACTAATGATTAGTAATAATCATGATTAAAAAATATTGTGTGGAGGGGATTAAATGTGTTGAAGAATATGATACCCAAATAGTATAATTTGTCTGATGGTACTGTGCAATGAGAATCAATATTCTTTCAAGCCAAGTTTTTCTTTCTCCTCTTAATTTATTAATGTAGCTGTTGAAATTGAAATTCATCACTTTATTCAATTCTAGTTTTAATATTATCTCTACGCTATTAAATTCACTTTAATATCATTATATCTTTTTAAATCAGAGAAAATTATACCGAAAATTTTCAATTAAGTCTCAAATTTTTAAGAATAGATTTAAAAAAAAAAATTCATTCTGAGCATTTTTTATATAACTTTAAACGTGGATACATAGTATTTTAAATTTAAAGGAAGAAGAGGGAATGAGAGTGGATGAAGGAGAGAAAGAACAAAGATTTTTTTAATTTAAAATGTCATCTAAAATATGAATGAAAAACTAGACCCGCGAAACCTATTATGGTTTAAATACTATTTTGGCCCTTGTATTTTTTATTTTGGTTCATGTTAGTCCTTATGCTTTTAAAATGTTCATTTGGTCTCTATACTTTCAACTTCGGTTCATTTTGGTCACTGTACTTTCAAAATTGGTCATTCTACTTTCAATTTTGGTTCATTTTAGTCCTTGAACTCTGAAAAATTGTTCATTTTGGTTCTTTAAAAATGAAAATGAAATGACCAAAATGCTCACTTTTTGAAAATATAAGGACCAAAATGAATCGAAGTTGAAAGTATAGAGACAAAAATGAACATTTTAAAATACAGAGATCAAAATAGTATTTAAACCAACTTATTATTCTTCAAATTATGAGAATAAAAAATATATTATTTAAAACTTTAAGAACAAAACTTAGATAAATTTGAAAACTCATGAACTAAGAAAATATTTTCTCCTAAAAACTATATTTCAATTTATTTGTTTAATAGAACAATTATATACCTTTTGTTAGTAATTTAGCATACATGACATATTTAATGAAAATTATTAGTGAACTAACAAATAGATCATCAAAATTCTAACTGTGATCTAAACTTCCAAAATTTATATTAAATAGACGCTCAAACTTACCATAACATATCAAAACTCAATCATGTAACGCAGTTAAAAAAAAATCTTATGAAAAAAAGAAAAGAAGGGGAGTTAATAACAGCGATTAAAACGAAAACGACGTAAAGTAGAATTTTTAGATAGATTTTTTAATATACTTTTTAAAAATTATTAAATAAATAGTTTCAAAGTAAATATATTTTAATAAAAAGTTTTTATTTAAAAAATACCAAAAATAGAACTTCTCATTTGAAAGTGTAATGATTAGTAGTATGATATATAGTTAGGAACGAATCAGAAAATTAAAAAAAAATGAAAAATTTCAGTGGATAAGATATATGGATTGATTAAGTTAGTTTAATGGAAGGAAGAGGAAGAAGACGACGGTACAGAAGGGAAAGGGACAGATGGTCAAGGAAAAATACCCATTAAAAATAAATAAATAAAATAAAGACAGAAAAAGAGAGGATGCAAATGTGGAGGGGCTTTTTGGGAAAACGACATAGAACTTGGCCGACACAATTTGGAATGCAAAATCATTTTTTAAAAAGAAAAAAAAAAAAAAAAAAACGCACGAATTGCACGTTTGATACACGAACCCACACGCTTGCGCCTGATGGACTCCTTTTGACCGCCCAAACTCTGAGCTGGCCGCTGTTTTTTCTGAACATATGTTGTCATTTGTGTACAAAACAATTGGAAATATAATATAGGTTTAATTACCATTTTCCTCCAAGTATTTTTATTTTGGCTTTATACTTTTTCATTTCAGTCTCTATATTTTCAATTTTGATTCGTCTTAGTTCTCATACTTTCAAAATGTCAATTTTGATCATTATATTTTTAAAAAGTGACTATTTTGGTCTCTTCATTTCTATTTTTCTTTCATTTTTAAGAGATCAAAATGATCACTTTTTAAAAGTTTAAGAACAAAAATGAACAAAAATTGAAAGTACAAGGACTAAAGTGAATATTTTAAAAGTACAGAGACTAAAATAAACCAAAATTGAGAATATAGAAACTAAAATGAACATTTTAAAAGTATAGAAACCAAAATGAAATATATGAACCAAAGTAATATTTAAACCTGTAACATATTTTACTCCTTTTCTTGTGACAAATATTTTACTTATTTGTTGTACAAATATTTTGAGGGTTTTTTTCTTTAAAAAATATTATCAAACTAATTGCTTGATGCAATTATGCATGATTGCAATTGCATGACTATTGATTTTATGACTACCTATCTTAAACCTCTTGTTATCTCCTTCTCGATTAGATTGAGATGTGGTAACAACACAATCTTAATTAATAATAATGCAACTTCTAACTTGACAAAATCAATTAGAATCGATGGAGCTATGTTGACTTTTGATAATACTTTTAATAATTTGATTTTACGAGTTTGAAATGGTAGGTGAGAAATAAGTCTTGAATTTCTAAAGAAAAATGTCTAGAGTTTGTATTATTTTTCATTGATCTTAATGTCGTTTTTGTTACTTTTTTTTTTAGAGTTTGAGAGATCAAATAAGAAAAATATTATAGATGAGTAGGAACTTGTGTCAAATAGTTATGTCTTTCCACAAAAGTTTCTTTTTCTCGATTTTTTTTTCATACTCTATGAAAGATTAATAGATTTATAACCCCATCATAATCAAAGAATATATATAAATCATTAATTTTAGATTTGAATTTCTAAAAAATTAAAAAACTTTCGAAAAACATCAATTTATACTCATAAACTTTGAGATTGTATCAATTAAAACTATGCACTAATAATTATATTAATTTAAACTTTGAATTTTTCACACGTGCATTAATTTACACCTTTATTCACAGTTCGTTCGACAAATATCGTGTGAAATTCAGAATTTGTATCAATTAAACTTCTAAGTTTTTATAAGCAAACTCAGTTAAATCCTAAAAGTTGAAGGTTTAATCTTTCATCCCATTAATTATGGTAGTTAAAAAAAAAAAAAAGAAAAACTATTGATAGAAGCCTAAAAGTTTGAGGATGTAAATGAATATGTTTTTCAAAAGTTAATTGATTCACAAAGCTCCTATTTGGGCCCAAATATCATAGAAATTGGGCTTGGGTTATTTGTTGTCCAATTGGCAAGCCAAGAGATCTTGCCGATGAGGTTTATGGGCTGAAGCATCAAACTTCAAATGCAAACTACCCCGGTTGACTGAGATGGCTAGTACTTCTTCATAGATAAAACTGTAAATTAAACATAAAAACAAAATATACTACGCTAAAAAGATACAAAGGCAAGTTAATTAACAATTGAGTTATAAATATAGCGATAGACATCAATTAGTATCTATCACTAATAAAATCGTGACATTCGTGGCGAGACATGAGTGGGCTAGCTAGTCCCAAGATATGCTCACTGGGACATGCGGGATAGCGAACAAGCGGAGTACGTGTCATAGACGTGTGCCTATTTTTGAGGGAACATGATGGATGGGCATATTTGCCTTGGCACCACACTGGTTGGGAGCTATTCCTACTCCCCTGATGAGCCCACTGAAGGGCAAAACCAATCCATCTCGAGGATAATATAGAAGACTTACCTCAGCCTAGGGCAATCGAGGTGCCGCACGGTAGACACTGCGTGCCCAAGAACTCTGACCCTGTGATAGATTGAAGTGTCTATCACTAATAAATAATGATAGACAGTGACATTTTACTATATTTAAAAATATTTTCAATAGTTTTGTCATTTAAAACAATTACCTTTGAACTTTTACTAGATAATTTCTGCCTTTTTTTTTTCCTTCTAAATTTTTAGGTCAAATGTTTCCCAACGTAGTGTCTAAATTGTATCCAGTGTCCAAAATTATATTTTTTTTTGTGACATTTTTTATAAGCATGTCTAAATATATCTTTGTTCAATGTAGACACCTCTTTTTGGTTTCCATGTACCTTGTACTCAAAATGTAGAAAGAAAATGTCTGCCAAGATTGATAAAAACAACATTAAGATCATAGTTCATAACACTCCAAATCAATATAGTGTTGTTGATATGGGCTTATGGTGTGGAGTAGCTGACTTTACCGCCCAGAGAAGAAAAGTAGAATTGTTACCGACATTGATTTAAAAAATCCGATCGGACAACAAAAATGCACTAGAATGATTTGTGAATAAAAGATTTCAGATTTGAAGATCATTTGTATATAGATAAGGTATTAACATCCTACAACAGTAGTCAATAAATAAACCTTTATTTTTTTTCGTATTAACACTCATCATACTCATTTCATTGAATTATGTTTAGATGAATAAATAATATTGATTTAGTGTTAGATAAAATTTTTAATTTTCTCGTTTAATTCAACACACTTAAAATGCATGCTATTTGTTAAAAGAGTGTATATATATATATATATATATATAACAAACAAACTCGTCACACATAACAAAAAGAAAAATATTTCTTTTCTATTTGAAAGAAAAAACATTGAGGTTAATAAATTCAAATTAATTTGTATGTATTATTACTACTAGAAATATTTTTTGATATTTTGATATTCTTCATTCTATTGTAATGGTAACTTTTAAGAGTTAGAAATTGTATTTAATCAATAATGTCCATATGAACACAAATCAATATAAATAGAATTTGTATTATCGATTTTGAGGTGTGTTATGGATAATTTAGGCCCACTAAAAGATCAAAAGTCAAGATCAAACCAACATAGTTACCTAGGTAGAAAACAAACCCGAGACTAGCTAAGGTGCAGGCCTAAGAGAGTTCTAATAGACAAAAGGGAAGATAAGTTGGGCTCAAAAGAGTCTGTTTTGGCCGACCCCGGCCTTAGAGGCCAATGTGGGCCTTGAGAGCCCAAGGCCCGCCTCCACCCCGAAGGTCGAGATTGAGGCCGCGGAATCCTTTACAATACGGCCGATCTGGGCCAACCCTCTATTGGGTTGTATGTCCTACAACTCGCAGCTTGTAAAGTTAAACATATTCAGTTATCAATAAATATGTTATTATTGAATATATAAATTGCACTTGTAAAAACTAAATCCAATAAACTAAGATCCGTAGCTATTATATGAATACTTGAACTTTATGTGGAGATATAAAGATGGATCAAGTCCGAGTAAATAGCTAAAACGATTTATAGTATATGAATAAGGTTGAGTGTCTTATTCTGGTAACACTATCGGATGGGACCCACTCTGTAATTGTTATAATATGTTGTAAGGTGCTACAAACAAAGTGATCCTGATTCGTTCATGTATTGACATGAGGAGTGGGGGCGTTCTATGTAGTCTATTTGCGTAAGATCGGACCAAGAAATAAGTCACTCTTACTTTATAACGTTGTTTACTGTTTAAGATTGACTATTTCACTTAGGAACATGCAACGGAAGAAATCAGAATCAATAAGCACTCTAATTATACTTAATTTGAGTTCTAAAAGAATGCAAACAATAGTTTTTACAGAATAGGGTTTCAAGAAGTTATACCTTTGATGAAACTTCGAAATCCGAGTTGTTCTCCACATAAATGAGCTTCAAATCAGTAGTGGACCACCAAGAGTGTCTTCTCTTCTATTCTCAACCTTGGATTTGAGTGGTGGAACTCAAGATTGAAGTGAATTGTGAAGGGAAAAGGTGTGGGTTTGAGGGAAGAAGAAGAATTCTGCAACAAATCAAATTTTTAGCCAAAATCCCTTCCTTATCAATCAAAATTAGAAAGTTTTATGTAACTCTTACATGCAAGCATTGAAAGATTTCAGCCAAAGCTACCTCAATTTGATGAAGGAAGTGGGTTAGGTGTTTGTTTGGAGATGAAAACACCAAGACAATCAAAATTGTAGATAAATCCACTTTCTCAATTTTGATTTTCTAAATTTCTTTTATTTAATTCCAAAATTCAATTTCTAAATTTGAATTTGAAAAATGAAATTTAATTTGATTTTAATTAATTAAAATTAAAAAATAATTTAATATCAAATATTAAATTAATCAAACACCTAATTTAAAACATGAATCCTCTTCATGTAATCAATATTTAAATATTATAAACTCTCCAATTTCTTTTAATTTTGATAAATTAAACGTTAATCATATCGAATATAATTATAAAAACCCTAATTGTAATTTGGACACTTCAAATTGAAAACCCTAAATTCAATTTGAACATTTCAAAATGAAATTCAATTTGAATACTTCAAATTGAAATGATTTCAAATTCACTCAATTTACTAATTCAAGGTGTTCATGTTTTACAAGTTAGTAGAGGGACCTTACAGATCTACAGATCATGAGCTTCAATGATTTGAGATTAATTGACTAAAACTCTTTATACGAATTAATCAACATTCGTTAACTATTGAGTGATGACACCACTATAGCTCGATAGTAACACTCTACACTGTAGATATATTTGTGTCCACTTGATTTAACCATAATTAGTAAGTCGACCCTTCATAGGTTGTTCGTAATAACGGCTGGGTTAAATGTTGTTTTAGCCCCAAAATTACATCTTACTCCTTAAGTTCCACTGATCCTCTAATGAACAATTGGTTTGTGATTTAATCACAAAATTGGATCCTTCTCGGGCCAATGAGAGGGTAGGGCCTCTTGTTCAAGACCTGGATTCAGCACTTAAGAGAACAACCTTCCTCCTATCCCTGAATCGGATATGTGTGAATTCCTTTTGCATCTTATGTCTTCAGCTATCTACCCGGTCTTATCCCTGAAATGGGAGGTTTATTGAGCCGACGCTGCTGAGCCACCCTCACTTATGCAAATCTAAGGATAATAAATAGGAGTTCATAGTTAGCTTAGGATTAAGATCGAGTTACCTAGGTCATCTAAACGAAATAGTCAGTCTTAAACAGTAAATAACGTTATAAAGTAATAATGACTTGTTTCTTGGTCCGATCTTATGCAAATTGATTACATAAGACACCCCCATTTCTCATGTCAATACATGAACGAATCAAGTTTACTTTGTTTGTAGCACCTTACAATAGATTGTAACAACTACAGAGTGGGCCGCATCCGATAGTGTTACTAGAATAAGACACCTAATCTTATTCGTATACTATAGACCGTTTTGGCTATTTACTTGGACTTGATCCATCTTTATGTCTCCACATAAAGATCAAATATTCATATAATAGTCATGGATCTTAGTTTATTGGATTTATTTTTTACAAGTACAATTTATAAACTCAATAACAACTTTATTGAAGAAATGTTGAATAACATCTTTATTGATAACTGAATATGTTTAACTTTACAAACTTCGAGTTTTAGGACATACAACACAACAAACTCCCACTTGGACTAAAACCAGTGGATAAATATATACAAATATCTACAATGTTGAGTTTAATAAGAGAATATAAACAACAAAATAAATATAAACTAGGGTAGATACCCATTATTTCTCCCACTTGCCCTAGTTCTAAGTATCATGTAGTCCTAGTCCCACTAGGTGACCCTTGAACACTTTAGCCGAGAGGGCCTTCGTAAATGGATCGGCCAAGTTGTCTTGTGAGGCTATCTGCATGACGATCACGTCTCCTCTATATACAATCTCCCTGATGAGATGGTACTTGTGCTCGATGTGCTTTCCACGTTTATGGCTTATAGGTTCCTTTGAGTTTGCAACCGCTCCACTGTTATCATAAAATAGGGTGACCGACAGGTGCATATTTGGAACCACTTCCAAATCAGTTAGGAACTTTATGAGCCATATTGCTTCTTTCCCCGCTTCACTTATAGTTACATACTCAGCTTCCATTGTGGAGTCAGCAATACAACTTTGCTTGATACTTCTCCATACTACTACTCCTCCACTGACCCTGAAGTAGATTTCTTGAATTAATATCGGTTTGAAAGTCAGAATCAGTGTATCTAGTAAGGATGAGATCCTTAGTTCCATACACGAGCACATAATCTCTCGTTCTATGAAGATACTTGAGGATGTTTTTAACGGCAGTCCAATGATCATATCCTGGATTGGACTGAAATCTGCTGATAATTCCAACTGCATAGCATATGTTGAGATGGGTACACAATATTGCATACATTAAGCTCCCTACGACTAATTTATATGAAACTTGTTTCATAACCTCAACTTCTTAAGGTGTTTTAGGACATTGTTCCTTAGACAGATTTAATCCACGTCTGAAAAGTAACATACCTTTTTTGGAATTTTGCATTTTATATCTAGACAACATCTTGTCTATATAAGATGCCTGAGATAATGCTAAACATCTGTTCTTACGGTTCCGAACTATTTGGATCCCTAGAACATACTGTGCTTCTCCCAAATCTTTCATTTGAAATTGCGTTGTAAGCCATCTCTTGATGTTACCAGAAATTCTACCTCATTTCCTATGAGTAGAATATCATCAACATACAGAACTAGAAAAACAACACTTTAATTATTTTCTTGTAAACACAAGGTTCGTCAACGTTCTATTCAAAGCCATAAGATTTAGTCGCAGTGTCAAATCTCATATTCCAGGATCGAGATGCTTGTTTCAACCCATAAATTGATCGATTAAACTTGCAAACTTTTTGCTCTTGACCCTATTCAATAAACCTTTCTAGTTAAGACATATAGATACTCTCTTCAAGATAGCCATTAAGAAAGGTTGTCTTGATATCCATTTGCCAGATTTCATAATCATAGAATGCAACTATAGATAAGAGTATTCTAATAGACTTTATCATGGCAACCGGAGAGAAGGTTTCTTCATAGTCTACCCCCTCCCTTTGGGTAAACCCTTTTGCCACAAGTCTAGACTTGTAGGTCTGTACCTTACCAGTTTGGTTTCGTTTTCTCTTGTAGATCCACTTGCAACCGATGGGTTTTACCTTTTCTGGTTGATCTACAAGATCCCAGATTGAATTAAAGTACAATGACTATATTTCAAGGTTCATGGCTTTAATCCACTGGTTCTTATCCATATCTTCCATTGATTGTTTGAAATTCAATGGATCCTCTAAGCCATCATTTGGTATGATGAATTGAGTTTCAGTTAAACCCATGTACCGACCAGACTGTTGCACAACTCTCCTACTACGTCGAGGTACTCTTAACTTTTAAGAAGGATGTGAACTACCAGTTTCATCAACTCCTCTTGTTGATGGACCTTCTCGATCAACAACTTTTGTTGATGCATTTGACTTTTCTCTGGTCATTTCATCTATTACTAATCTATTACGAGGTTAATGATTTTTAATGTGGTCTTCCTCTAAGAAAGTTGTATTTGTCGATACAAATACCTTAACTTTCTGTGGATCATAGAAGAAACTATCTTTTGTCTCTTTAGGGTAACCTACAAATAGGCATACCTTTGAACAACATTCTACTTTCTTAGGATTTTGCACCAACACATGTGCTGGACATTCCCAGATCCTGAAGTGACGTAAACTACCTTTACGTCCTCTCCATAACTCGTAAGGTGTTTCTAAAACACTTTTCAAGGGAACCATGTTCAATATAGACACCGTAGTCTCCACTGCATGTTCCCAAAAAGAACTTGGCAATTGGGCATAACTCATCATAGAATGAACCATGTCTAACAGGGTCCTACTTCTCCTTTCTGCTACACCATTTTGTTGAGGTGTGTATGGTGTTGTGAATTGCGACTAAATTCCATGTTCTATCAAATAGTTCTGGAATTTTAAGTCCATATACTCACCTCCTTGATCTGATCAAAGTATTTTAAGCCTTTTACCTAATTGATTTTCAACCTCATCCTTATATTCCTTGAACTTTTCAAGTGTTTCGGATTTATGATGTATTTGGAAAATATGGTCATACCTTGAATAATCATCAACGAAGCTGATGAAACATTCATTCCCTCCTCTAGCTTTAACATTCATTGGACCACAAAAGTTTGAATGTACTAGCATCAAGGGTTCTTTAGCTCTAAGACATTTTGCAAAAAAAGATATTTTAGTCATTTTACCCTCAAGACAAGATTCACATGACAGTAATGAACTGTCTTCTAACTAATTTAGATGATTGTTCTTAACCAATCACTCAATCCCATTGAGATTTATGTGACCAAGTCTCAAGTGCTAAAGATAGGCATTTGGAGAAACTTTCTTTTTCTTATTTTGAGTCACAGTTGTTTTGAACATCTCTATGTTCAAAACGACTTTTACCTCAGTCAGTTTTAACATGTACAAGTTATTTTCTAATTTTGCGGAACAAATTTTGATATCTTTTGAATTTGAACACTTCATTATGTTCAAAAGAAATTTTGTAATTTTGTTTCAGTAAACATGAAACAGATATTAAATTCCTTTTCATAGAAGGAATATTATAAACATTTTCAAGTAAAATGTATATATCTCCTATAAATAACTTCATATCTCCCATTGCATTAGCTGAAATAAACTCCCTAGTCCCTACATTAAAGGTTGCTTTGCTTTCTGTAAGTTGTCTCCAGGAACTTGTTTCTTAAGAGAAAATACAAATATGATTAGCGGTACCTGAATATATTATCCAGGTTTTTTTTTCTTTTTATCATTTTTCACTAAGTATGTTTCGATGACAAGTAAATTGCATTTATTTAGTCGTTCGATTTTCGCATTCTCATCTACATAGTACAAAAATTTAGATGAGTTGGGAGATAGAGGACAATCCTCTATTAAAACTTGTTTTGAATCATCTTTTGTTAGTAATTTGTATGTTGAATTGTTATTACTTTTAACTAAAGTGGAAACAAGTATTTTAGAAGAATTCGGCATGCTGAAATTTTTTAAAAAATTCTTATTAGTAAATTGCAACTAAATCCAAATCAAGTTTTAACAAAAACTAATAATGTACCCATAATTATTATTTATTTGCAAAGATACTATAGTGAGTTAGAATGAGTGCTATCGAGGGGCAGTCAAATATTCCTTCACTAAAGTAAGACATTCTTGATTCCTATAGTTATTTAGTTACCATTTTTTATCAGAAATTACGAACACTTAGTAACTTTGTAAGTGTAACCCTCCATTTTTAGACTTCAAAGGTCAGCCCCAATGATGCTACTGAGTTGGAGAATCAAGGTTGGGAATGGACCTAAGAAATTCTATCCATTTCTGGAGTTTGAGTTGTTCTAAATTCTATGTTACAACCCTCCGAAGGGATAGTCGTCATTAAACGACTAGCAAGGATCGTCTAAAGCTAACCAGCAGGCGCAACATAGGAATCTCATGGTCTAAACTAACGGAAGAGGCCGTAGGACACGTTGACACATATCCTTCACCCACTTACTATGAACTACTTTCCCCATTCACCTTGATCTTGACCCATACAAATACTTTTCGAATGGAGGTCACTCCAGGGTGACACAAAGCGTTGTATGAATCTCATGGTGTGGACTTTGTAGGGACACGAGAATTGAAATCAATATATCACATATTTGATTTTTCAATGAACAACTTCCCCTTATTCACCTAATTTACAAATTGCGAGTTTTAGGATATACAACCCAATTTAATTAATTAAAATTAAATTAAATTTCATTTTTCAAATTCAAAGTTATAAAATGAATTTTGGATTTTATTTAATTTTGGAATTAAATAAAAGAAATTTAGAAAATCAAAATTGAGAAAGTGGATTTATCCACAATTTTGATTGTCTTGATGTCTTCATCTCCAAACAAACACCTAGCCCATTTCCTTCATCAAATTGAGGTGGCTTTGGCTGAAATCTTTCAATGCTTGCATGTAAGAGTTTTTAAAACTCTCAAATTTTGATAGATGAGACAGGGATTTTGGCTAAAAATTTGATTTGCTGCAAATTCTTCTTCTTCCCTCAAACCTACACCTTTTTCCTTCACAATTCACTTCAATCTTGAGTTCTACCACTCAAATTCAAGGCTGAAAATAGTAGAGAAGATACTCTTGGTGGTCTATTGCTGATTTGAAGCTAATTTACTTGGGGAATAACTTGGATTTAGAAGTTTCATCAAAGATATAACTTCTTGAAACCCTGTTCTGTAAAAACTATTGTTTGCATGCTTTTAGAACTCAAATTAAGTTTAATCAGAGTGCTTATTGTTCTTATTACTTCCGTTGCATGTTCCTACATACCATCACCCTCTTTGTTGGAACATCTTTAACGGTTGTTTCCAGGCTCCATGTGTCTAGTTGGAAAGTAGAAAAGGAAATAAAGTTTCTTTTCCAATTGGGATAAATAAGACCTCTAGGACTCAACTATAAATAAAGCATGACAACCCCATGGAAAGTAAGCTCATATTCTCCCTAAAACTACTTGCCTTGACATTTATACAAAGTATCAACTTAAACATCGAAGTGTCTATGACAATCACCACATCGGTGTGTTACCATTTTGATTATTTTGCAGTTAATTTCTTCTCATGAGTTACAAATTTACCATTGAAGGCACATAAAAGTCAGATGAGTTCCTTTGGTCGGATTTTGCCATTAACAGTTGGCGCCGTCTGTGGGGAAGAAGTGCGATACTTGCAAGAAAATCTTAAGAACACACCATTTAAACAAAGAAAGAGATGAGTCAGCAGGAGAATAAGGATTCGAATCACGAGAGACATCCCCAATGAATTGCTAATCGAATGGAGAAGAACAACGTTGTTCATAGTCCGCCTCGACCTCAACCTCCCAAGTTCAGTGCCTATCTTTGTTGCAATGGTAACATTTACCTTTTGTAACCTTCCCCTAGCCTTTCTTTGCAAGAGTTTTCTTTTTCCCTTTTCCTTTTTTCTTCATTTGGATACTTTTATCTTTTAAAGTTGAGGGTTCCAACTTTGTTCCAGAGGATGACCCTTTCTGGAATTTACTAGGGGTTACAACATTTTGCTTCCCCTTCATGTCCCTTATTTTTCATCAGAGATTGGTAAGTTTTGAGCTCGTTTAGAAGAGTAATCAAGTTATATTCAATTTTATTCATCACTGCATTAGTTATAAACTACAAAAAAATCTTTGGAAGAAATTCCATGATGAAACTAACTTGGTTCTTCTCATCTATGACAACCCCGTTTGCTTCTGCTACATTAAAGTAGACCATCTTATCTAGGACATGTTATCTAATAGAGGTCCCTTCTTTCATGCAGCAGTTATAAGCATATTTGAGAGTTTCATGCCTTATAGATGTGTATAGTTGTCCGAACATTGCTTACAATGACTCCATGATCTTCTTGGTAATGAATATGCTCTCATGCTTTTTAGTCAAAACATCTGATATGCTTGCTCAAATGTACGCTCGGGCTTTTCTGCTTGTTCTAACCCACTTGTCATACGCATCCCGAACATTTTAGTTTGCTGTCAAGCTAGGAACTGGAGGACATTCCTCTGTTAAAATGAACCTTAAATCATCTATCACTAGTATCGTATTAATGTTAGATTTCCAAGTTGAATAATTGTCACCGTTAAATTTATCGGAAGCAAGTAGCTGAATGATAGAGTTCGACATGCTGTATTAGTAAATTACTTTTAAAATCAATAAAATTTTAACAGAAGTAATAATATACCCATATTTAATTATTAATATCAATGATACTTTTGTGGGTTAAAATAGATGCTACCGAAGGGCAGTCAAATACTCATTCACTAAAGCAAGACATTTTTTTTTTTTTACTAAATACTAATATCAGAATAACTCTTTATTCCTATTAGTCATTTAGTTACCGTTTTTGATTAAGAACTTACTACACTTAGTAACTCTTGTAAGTGTGACCCTCTGTTTTCAGATTTCAGAGAATAGTATCAACAAGCTCTTAAATTGGAAGATAATGTTAAAGCCGGAACAAAGAAATCCTATTCATTTATGAAGTTTGCGGTGTTCTGATCCCGATGTTACAAGCCTCCGAATAGGTGGTTGCCTAAAAACGACACGTAGATGGAACATAGAGATCTCACGGTGTAGCCTAATGGAAGAGACTGCAGGATATGTTGACACATTTCCTTCACCCACTTACTATGAACTACTTCCCCTATTCACCTTGTCATTGATCCATGGAAACACTTTTCGAATGAAGCAGTCATGGTAAATGCGACATAAAGTCGAGCATGGTCTTCACGATGTGAACTCTTAGGGATGTGAGAGCTAGAAACAATATATTGTATATATTATTAATCTCCCACTAAAGTGTTCTATATGTTTGTACATCTTTACTTATATTTGTATTTGGATTTATAGAGTGTTCTAGGTGTTTATCAAAGTATAACATTTATATTTGGATTTAACCTACAATTTCTAAGTGATCAACCAATTTATTACCTCACATCGCTCACGCATGCTTATAAAACCGGGTTAACACCACTCAAGAACCGGCTAAAATCCTTAGGTAGCAGGTATTCCGTAAACCGTCAATTTAAACACCTCTAGCCTTAGACAGGATTTAGCCCGGGTGAGTTTGTAACCATAATTTTACAAGATAACGACTTATTTTAACTAATTAAAATAAGATGTTTATGAATTAACCCTAGGTGAGCATGCATCTTATCTTTGTTATGGATTTTAAATGTCTGATTTATTTTATCACACTTTATAAAACTATAGACATGCTACCAATCCATAACATACAATAAGCATTTCACAGTTTAATATAACTAATTATATTAAACACATGAAACCCTAATTCATGCATACTATATATTATAACTATTTATAACATAATTTCAATGCATGGTACATGCTTCCTATGGTGGGATTTTAAATCTTCATGGCATACGTTATGCACATACAATACTTAATTAATTATAACATAATTCATAATGCACAAATAATTAAACACACATTGAGATGGATCAATTTTAACATCCTATGCAAGCAAAACCCTAAATTATTACAAAAGTAATTTAAAAACAAGTTTGAACTGCTGCTGAACTGCCCAAACTGGCTTCTAATTGCTCGAACTGGTCCTCTAAAGCATTAAAATGGTTGAACTGGTCCAAAACCTTGCTGACTTGGACCAAAATGCTCAAACTGATCGAACCAAGTAGCACTTGAACCGTCGGTCTAATGCGTGCGTGTTTCTAGGCTTGTTGATGAACAACGTTGCAATGCTCTATAAGTAGAGTTGCAACTCCGCGAGGCAGAAGCCTTTACTGCTACTTTCAGCTGCTGAGTTTGCTTCAATTCTTCTTCAATTACAACCTAGTTTCAACTCTATTGACTTTAACATATTTACAGACTCTTAAACACATATTAAGGTCTACAAACAAAGAGCCAATTACAACAATTATAACATAATTAAAGAGAAATCTGATGCCAAAACCATAATATATCCATATCAGCACCTATTTCATACAACTTATAAAAAACACCCACCAAGTTAAAATTAACGTAAATTGAGTGCTTATATCATGCTCTGATACCAATTAATGATGTTGACATTCAACATTTGGAAATAATTTGGATCCTAAACACTCTAACTACATCAATTTTAGTGATTAAACATGTATGTTCAGATTTCCATAATTTAGGGTTAGAGAAGTACAATCTTTAAAGAATCTCTTAATTGTTTCAATCCACTGCAAATTTCTTCTTGAAAAAATTTCATGTAGACCACCACAATGACTTCTTCACTATTTCCTTGGCCTTAGATTGGGTGATCGAACCCAAATTTAGAGGAATTTAGATGGATTTTGGATTTGGTGAAGAAATAGTGCAAAGTTTCAAAAACCACAAAAATTCATTCAACTTCAGAATTTGCATGAAGTTTTAATCTGGATTAAAACTTCTATTTTATAGAAGTTAACATGCAAATAAACTCCATCTAAAGTTGACACACAATTTTCCACTAGATAAATTTAATTAGGTGTTGAAAATTGAAAAATGTGGGAAAAACTCCCTTTCTTCAATTTTTATTTTTTTTTTATTTCATTCATAAAAAAATAGATTAAGTTAATCAAAATAAAATTATTTAATAAAAATTAAATTTGAATTTGAATTTCATAAATTCAAATTTTGATAAAATTAATTTTAAATAAATAAATAATTAAATAAAATCTAATTAATTAATTTAATATCAAATATGATACCTAATCCAAATATGAAGCCATATTCATATATTCAATATTTAAATCAAATTTAAATATTTTCAACTCTTCAAATTTCTTTAATACAATAATTAAACATTAATTATATCGTATGTAATAATCCAATCCCTAATCCGAATTTGAACACTTCAAATTCTCTCAAACTTCAAATTCTCTCAACACACTATTCTAAGGTTTAATCCATTTATGAGTTAGTAGAAGGACCTAATGGACCTATAGATCATGAGCTCCAACGATTTGAGATAAGTTGGCTAAACTCTTTTAACTGAATTAATCAATATTTGTTAACTACCGGGTCACTCCATTAAAGTCCAATAGTTGCACGCTTCTCACTGTAGTGATAGAGTAAACTAACAATCAGTGGAAGAAATCAGAATCAATAAGCACTCAAACTACACTTAATTTGAGTTTAAAACATGCATTGAAACAGTTTTTCAAAAGAGGGTTTTATGAACACATTACCTTTGATGAAAACTCTTTAATTCCAGTTAAAATCTACGAATTAGATCTTCGAACTCACAGTAGACCCCCAAGAGGAGCTTCTTTGCTGATCTTTAGCTTGGAATGTATGGTGGAAACACTGAGGCTGAAGATAGTTTGGGCTGGAAGGAGAGTTCAGAATTTTTCTAAAAAATTCAAGTTGCATATCCAAAATTCTGAGAAATTGAACACATTTAAATATTTAATACATGCAAGCACTAAGTATTAATACAATTTAATACTTCAGATTGCATTAATTCTTAGGCTTAGGTGTTGAATTTAGTGGATTATTCCAACAAAAGTTGGATTAATCCACTAACTTGTTTTTTTTCTTTTTCTAAAATAAAATTCATTTTTCAAAATAAAATTAAACTTGATTTTCATAAAATAAACTTTAATTAAATTTATTTATGAATTTATAATTTTTCTAAAAAAATTATTTAAATAATTATTTAATGTAAATAATAATTTAATATCAAATGTTAAATTAATCAAACACCTAATTATTACATGAATCCTGTTCATGCAATTCAACATTTAAATTAATATTTAAATATTTTAAACTTGCCAATTTCGTTCAAAATTAAAGCATCAGTTATATCAAATATAATCAATTAAACCCTGAATTGAATTTGAACATTATGAATTCAAAACCCTAATTTTGATTTGAACAATTCAAATTTGCTCAATTCACTAATCCAAGATTTAATTTACGAGTCAGTAGAGAGACCTTACGGACCTACAGATGAGCTCCAACGATATATAATTAATTGATTTGAACTCTTTAAACCGAATTAATTGATGTTCGTTAACTACCGAGACATACCACTATAGCTCGATAATTGCACTCTCCTCACTGTAGATATATTTTTGTCCACTATAACCATGGTTAGTAAGTCAATCCTTCATAAGTCGTTCGTATTTACAGCTAGGTCAAAATTATCATTTTACCCCTGTAAATACATCTTGCTCCTTAAGCTCCCACTGATCCTCCATTAAACAGTTGGTTTATAGTCAACTTATAAACCATAACCCTCTCAATAATGAGAGAGTGGGGCTTCATTATTCAAGACTAGGAATTATCGCTTAAGAGAATAACCTATTTGCTAACCCTAAGTCGGGTAGGAGTGAGTTCCATCTTGCAGAACTATGTCCCCAGCTATCTATCCAGTCTTATCCCCAAAATGGGAGACTTATTAAGTAGTGTTGTTGGACTACTCTCACCTATGTAGATCAAAGGATAATCCCGAATAAACAGAAGTTCATAGTTAGCTCATGATTAAGATTGAGTTACCCTAGGTCATTGAATTTTAAATAGTTAGTTTTAACAGTAAACGGTCGTTATAAAGAAAAGTGACTATTTCGAGGTTCGGTATTATGAAAACTCATTTCACAGGATGCCCCTACTCACATGTCTCCACATGAATGATTTTAGGATCACATTATTGGTATCAGTATACAAAATGGGTCGCATCCAATAGTGTCACCAGGATGAGGTACCCAGTATCATCCATATACTTTTAGACCATTTTGGTTATGTACTAAAACTTGATCTTCTTTTATGTCGACACATAAAGTTAAAGTATTCATATTATAGCCATGGATTTTTTTATTGGATTTTTATAACAGAATGCAATATCGACAACAATTTATTGAATAAAATACTCAATAATCCTTTTATTGATAAATAGAATATGTTAACAATATTTATGAACTGCAAGTCTATCCATTTGATTTAACCATGATAAGTAATTCAATCATTCACAGGTTATTCGTATTTACAGCTCGGTCAAAATTATCGTTTTACCCTTGTAATACATCTTGCCCGTTAAGTTTCCACTGATCCACTAATGAACAATTGGTTTATGGTCCTGCACATAAATCGAGTCTCTTTCAATTATAGAGAGAGTGGGGCCCCTTGTTCAGGACTAAGAGTCAGTACTTAAGGAAACAATCTATTTGCTAACCCAAAATGTCTCCATCTTGCAAAAATATGTCTCCAGATATCTACCCGATCTTATCCCAAAAATGGGAGTCTTATTGAGCAGCGTTGCTGAGTTACTCTCGCCCATGCAAATTAAAGAATAATCCCGAATAAATAAGAATTCATATTTAGCTCAGGATTGAGATCGAGTTACCTTAGGTCATCAAATTGAAATAGTCAGTTTTATAGTAAACGACGTTATAAAGAAAAAGTGACTATTTTGTGGTTCGGTCTTATGCAAACATCTTTTGCATAGAATGCCCCCCTCGTATATCTCCACATGAACAATTTTGGGATCACATTGTTTGTATAAAATATAAAGCGGGTTGCATCCTTAGTGTCCCCAAGATAAGGTACCTAACCCCATCCTTATACTTATAGACCATTTTGGCTATATAATCAAACTTGATCCACTTTTATGTCTCTGCATAAAGTTCAAGTATTCATGCTATAGCCAGGGATTCGTTAGTTCATTAGATTTAGACTTTAACAAGTGCAAATTACATATTCAATAATAACTTTATTGAATAAACCTCAATAATAATTTTATTGTCAATAGAATAGATTTAAAGATTATAAACAACGAGTTTTAGGACATACAACCTAACAAATTTGACCTCCACCGCCCATGCGTTATGTCATCTATCACATGAGGCTATGTTTTCAACTATGCGATTCCAATGTATGCGTTAGGGCTTCCTTTGCGGTCATCACATAAATAGATCTCCTACATACAAAGATCACGATTTTTACATCTTTCATAGATTGTGAGACTCTGTACACATGTGATCGCATGATATTATTATTTTCATGAATTTCTTTCCAAGCTGTTGCATTTTTCAAGTTTTTTCCTAATTGTTTTAGATAAAAGAGATAAAATAACTTGTTATCACCTTGCATGAGCTCATTTCTAAAAAGCAAGTGATGATAAGGTGAGGATGTAATTAGTAAAATAAAAAGAGGACATATATAGAGTAAGAGAAAAAATAAAGGTCCGTCTCGCTTGAGAAATGACGTTTGAACTGTGCTTCATTTCCTTGTCCAAATTCTAAATAGCCCTGGCAAAATTCATTGCAACTGTAGAACAACTAAACTCATGGGGTACTAAAAATAAAGGAAAAAAAAAAGATTAGTAAAGAGAGAAGAAAGGCAGTTCCAAACAAGGAGAAAAAGGAGAAAATGCCCTTATTATATTCCCTAAATCTTGTTGGAACCACATAACACATACCCACTTCATTAGTGTACAACCAATCTCCACAAAAAACCATGCTCTTTCCAATATTTTACAGAAGAAACACTACCCACTATAGACTTTTTGCGAGCCATAATACAATAAAAATAATCCCCGAACTTCGGGATGTGGTTAATTTGGTACAATGATAAGAAGGTGGGGATAGACACTGGCGATCCATCACCATAGATATACCAAAGAGAGTAAGTGCTTATAAGATGTTCCATCCATTCGGCAAAATTTATGCATGGGTAAGTTGTATCAAGGCCAGCAAACTTTGAAATAAAGGCAAGGGCAATCGAACCCCAAAACGGAACATGGCCAAGTACAGGGTCACTTCCCCATCAGGAGGATTCTCGATGGTCTCATTATTAGGTAGCATGTCCTAAAACTTGTAGTTTGTAAATAACAAACATATATGAAGTTTATTCAGACAAATGTTGTTAAATGAAAATGAATTGATTGTTTAACTTTAAATCCAATAAACTACAAACCCTTGGTTATTGTCATGAATACTTGGACTTTATGTGGAAACATAAACTGGATCAAGTTCGAGTATAATAGTCTAAACAGTCTATAGTACTTGGATTAGGTTGGGTACCTACCTATTTCTGGAAATACTATTGAATACGACTCGCTTTATGATTGTTACAAATGTTATAAAGTGTTATAAATGATATGATCAGTTCGCTCATGTAGAGGCTGAAGGAACTCTTATGCAAGAGTGTCTATGAACCGAAGCAAATCTTTTCGATTTCATTGTGAAGAATTTCCACACATACATTCTAACATACAGATATGCATTATAACACTAATTACTGCCATGCTTTAAAAAATAAATACAAGAGACCGAGAAAACATACCGATTGAAGACTTTCTTCATTTTAACTCGTTCCAACGTGAATGAACTCCTCTCGTTCTTACTCGTCCAGCAAGCAGTCGCCTAGCAGACCACGGTCGTTTACACGATCGGCAGTGCACGAACAACAAGCAACCGAAGACGACACCACCATTCAAAGCCCTCAGTATTCTCGAAGTGAGAATCCAAAAGGTGGACTTTGATGGAATTGGAAGTGGGGAGGAGAAAAAGTGGTCGTGTAACGAACAAGCAAGTGGGAGAAAAGGGAGGACTATCGTATAGTCGGGTGCTTGTCGTTTAGGTCGGGGTATACGATCGTGTTGTAAACACTAAACGATCGTCTACCAAAAGGTAAGCAATCGTTTAGTTAGGCTCGGCGTGCTAAGCGATCATCTAGCAAAGGTAAGCGATCGTTTAGATACTCGCGGGCGATCGTTTAACTACGTAGGTGTGCGATCGTTTAGGAAGGCAGACGCTATCGTATAGGCTCTCAACGCTAAGCGATCGAATACTTTCACACCGTGAGCGAATTTTCCGTGTCTATCTTGCAAAATGAAAACTATTTTCATTTTTATTTTTCAGTTACAAGAACTGAATTGAACTTCCCATTTTCGCACGAATCTGGAGAAAACTTCGGCCAATTATCTCATAATTGCCTAATTAATAAAATAATGAATATAATTATATTATTTTCTTAATCTATAGTTTTATATCATATATCAACTATAGTGTTTTCTCTTCTACCTGATATAAATCATATTTATATCCAATTTTCTCCAAAATAATGTATCTTATACATTTAGTCAATTATATCATATATAATTAACCACTTCAATTGTATCATATATAATCGAACTCCCTCTTGTCAATTTAAACATTTCAAATTGACCCAAAAACTTATTCTCAACTTTTATCCAAGCTACTAAGGGGGCCTTATAGACCTATGGTTTGAAGTTCCAACGATACGTGAATAGCTGACTAAACTCTTTAGCCACGAGATTCACCATCCGTTAAGTGTCAGGAATTCCACTAAAGACCAACAACTGAACTCTTTTTACCACAGATATATCTCTATGTCTATTGGATATAACCAATCATGAGTATGATAACCCTTCACAGATGCTCAGTAAAGTCAAAGGGGTAAGAGGGCAGCAAAGTTTGAAAATTCCTAAGTACAGTTGGACCAAATTACCGTTTTGCCCCTGTGGTTACATCTCACTCCTTAAGTACCACTGATCTCTCTAATGAACAATACAACATAGTCCAACTATATGTGAACACCTCTCGGGCCAAGAGAAGGTGTGTGGCGCCACATCGTTTAAGTCCTGGAATCAGCCCTTAAGGGAGCTATCTATCTACTTACCCCTACTTCAGGGAAGGAGTGAATTCCATCTTGTGTAGCTGAGTTCTTAGCTCCCAAATCAGATGAATCCCCAAAATGGTAGGTTTGAATTGGCGGCCTGGCCACTCGCACCCATGCAAATCAAAGGACCGTCCTCAATGGCAGGAGTTCCCAACTCACTCAAGATTGAGGTCATGTTACCTATGGTCATCCTAGTGAAGTGAAGTCTCTGTCATGAACGTTGTTATATAATAAGACGTTAACACTTTATGGTCAGGTCTTATACAAACTCTTTGTATAGGACGCCCCCGCTCGTATATTCCCTACATGAATGATCAGGATCAGACAATCTGTGACAAGTCACGACACTTATAACTATTGATAACAAGCAGAAATGCACGTTATTACAACGTAAAGATATAAAACAATGAAGGATTGCGACGGTAAAAATATATAAAATTGCATCCAAAAGCATTAATTTTAAAACATTGCGATCGCATTAAAGCAGCTAACTTATGTATTTTATGCAGGAAAATGCGTTGGCGCAAGGCGGAATTGCGATCCAAAGAATCTTGCGTTCGAGTGCATTAAGAGATTGTGATCGCAAGGCTTTGCGATCATATGCGTTCACGAAAATTTGCTCGAGAAGGTTGCCACATAGAGCCGGCGCATCAAGGTGAAAGCTTAATAAATCACGATGGGATAGAAAGCTGATGATGGTCGAATCCGAATTTAGTTGACAAGCCGTTAATGACACTGTAGCAAGTACACTCAACTTTTTGGTGACAATTATTTGGCGCATCAGATAGAGAATTAATGACATCCCATCAGTGCAATCATCTGAGAGAAAAATATTTTCACCCTAAAGCTCTATAAATATCAAAGGCCACCTTCGTTAAAGAAGTTAGGTTCGGTTCTATTCTAGCTAAGCCACATAGAGAGTTCACAATATAGAAGATAGTTAGCCTTTGTTCATAGTTTTCCTATACTTAGAAGGTAGAGGTGAGAGAAGAGAGAAGACGCTGGAAGATCATCTTGGTCAACTCGAGAGAGTGTCAGGGAGCGTGGAAAACAGATACAGGGCTGACTCTTGCGAAAGCAAGAATATTCTTTGTGCAGAGTAGAGACAAATAGTGTAAAAGCCTTGGGAAGCAAGAAATTGCTACCAGGCTCCTTATCTTTATTTCTCATTGTCATTCTGTATTTCGATTTCATTTATAGAATGGAACCTGCATTTCTACATCGGTTCATTCTCTTTACATTAAGCATGAGTAACTAAATTTTCGAATGGGTTGAGAAGTACTTAGTTAGTATGACCTAAGATCTCCATCGCATGCGATCATCTTGTCTTATGTTGCGTCCATCACCCCTTTAGAGCTACTCGAGAGAGAGTCTAAAGAAATAACCTAAGACTTGAGAGAGCTAGGTTAGAATCTATACTTGAGAAAGCAAGATTATATCTGCATAAGTGAGAGACAGAGACTTAGAGATAAGCTATGTTTGCTAACATGCATCACATGCACCCTAGAAATAGGTTATGATAGTATGCGGTCGCCTTGTGTATGTGTGTGTTTTCATCATTGCATTGACAAGAATAGAGGCTTAGACATAAGTCTTATAGACATCATCGCATACATCGCATGCGTTCTAAAACTAAGAGCTATAACATTTACATTGAGAGATGACTTGTTGTCGCATGTGTGTAGAATGATCGCATAACGTGAACGCAATCTTATTAAGTTTTAGCTAAATCCCTTCTCAACCCATCCCTTGCATACTCATTATACTTTCGTATTATTAACTCTTTTCTCAAATCCGCCTCATAGACTTTGTACCTTAAACAACAAACCAATCAATGCATTGTTTTATTTGTCACCGCAGAGAGATCTGAAATTACCATCGCATATTGTTTCTATAGTCCCTGTGTTCGACCCTGGACTTACCAAGCAACTTAGTAGGATTTATACTTAGATCTTGCTAAGAAAACTTGCATGCACAATGCATAACCACCACTGCAGTTTACACCATTATTTCATCGCATTAACCACGCATCAAGTTTTTGGCGCCGTTGTTGGAGATTGCGGCAATACATTGTGCTAACAGTAAATTTTGTATTTTCTTTGCAGAATCTCCATCTCTGTGCACTGCTTTTCCTTAGGTAGGGGAAGAAGCGGGCGTCGTATGAGTGAAGGAAAAAATTCTGAGCCATTTACGACCCAAAGATCGAGAGAACTTTCCGAAGAAGAAGAAGAAATAGCCGCCAACAGCAACAACAAGAGAAAGATCCAAACATGGTGGAGCAACCAGAAGATAGAGCACCGAATGCGAATAATATCATGGCAAACCCCATCCTCTTATCGATCGACCGCAATAGGCCCATTTGGGACTATGCGTCGCCCAACCTTTATGATTTCTCACCAGGAATCATGAGGCCAGCTCTTGACGGATCGAGGTTCGAGATGAAACCGGTGATGCTGCAGATAATTCAAACTGCTAGACAGTTTGGTGGTAGGCGTGGCGAGGATCCGCACGCCCACGTCCGAAGTTTTATTGAGATTTGTAATACGTTTGTGTTCCCAAACATCTCCGCTGAGGAGGTTCGATTAACATTGTTCCCATTTTCGTTGTGTGACCAGGTACGAAAATGGGCTTATTCTCTCGAACCAGGGGAGATTATATCATGGGAATAAGTAGTTGAGAAGTTCATGAAGAAGTACTTCCCCTCGATGGAGAACGACAGAAGGAGGAAGTTGATCACTAATTTTGAACTGGATATTAACGAATCGCTTAGTGACGCCTGTGCGAGGTTTAAGAGGCTGGTAAGAGATTGCCCACATAACGGCTTACCAGATTGTTTACAGATGGAAATTTTCTACCACAGATTGAACCCTGCATCGCAGACAGCTGCCAATGGGGCAGCAGCTGGAGGTCTGCTCGATAAAACATACGATGAGGCTAAGAACATACTTGATCGTATTTCAAAAAATCATGAAAACTATAGAGAAAGCGATCAAAGATTGAGAATTAACCATCACATCCCTACAGAACCAAATGACTGCGATGATGAATTTGATACAAGGAATCGCAATCAGTAGCCCAGGAATGCATAGTGGGCAAGTCAACACAATCAACCAAACGAATGCAGGTTGTGCTACTTGTGGTGAATTCCATCCAATGGAAGAATGTCCGAGGAACCTGCAGTCTGTCTATTTTACGAAGAATAATCCTTTTTCTAATACGTACAACCCTGGGTGGAGAAACCACTTTAACTTCGCATGGAAAAATCAATAACAAAATTTTCAACCAATAGCGCAAAAGGAAGGGCCACCAGGATTTTTTCCGCGAACAAACAGTCAAACGCAAAATCAAGCCAGCAGTTCACAGGCGCCGCAATCTTCACCTTTGGAGAGTTTACTGAAGCAATATATTGAGAAGTGCTTCAGAATCAAGCGATGTCCATCCGCAATCTTAAAATTCAGATAGGACAGATTGCGGGCGAACTCAAGAGTAGACCGAAAGGGGCATTGCCGAGTTCAATGGAGCTCCCGCGCAACCCATGGGGTACGAAAAAAGAGCAATATCAAGTTGTGATGTCACGGAGCGGAAAGAAAGAAATTGAACACGTATGGTCGCCCTCTATTGGGATTTTTGAATGGCAGTTCCAAAAAAGCGCACTTTCCATAAGATGGGAAATGAAAACTATTAGCCCAGGGGGACGATTGGGGCGTGGACATAAAGGTCCAAACATCTCAGAGATAGATAGTGAGATCCAATGTAGATCCAACTTTCTATTCACAATGTCAAGTTGTGATGTTACGGAGCGGAAAGACAGTGGCAGAGGAGAAGAAGGACCCTAGTCGGACTGCTCCAATTGCGATGGAACCACAAATCCCGTTGGCTCAGGAAGAAACAGAAGAAAAAAGGCGATGGAACCAGAGATTGTGTCCATTTCAAAGCCAAAAGTATAGGGAACCATGAAAATACAGCTGCCACCATTCCTAGAGACTTAAAAAGAAGAAAAATGATGAAGTGTAATATCAACGCTTCATGGACATGCTGAAACAGTTTCATATTAACATTTCTTTCACTGAAGCGATTGAGCAGATTCCAAAGTATGCGAAGTTTCTAAAGGATATGGTGACGAAGAAAAGAAGCATTGGTAAGTTTGCAACGGTGGCATTGACACAAAGTTCAAAATCCATAATTCCACCGAAAATGCGCGACTCTAGAGGTTTCATAATACACTGCTCAATTGGAGGGTTATACATTGGTCAAGCGCTTTGCGATCTCGGGGCCAACATCAACTTAATGCCCCTTTCATTTTTCAAGCAGATAAATGTGGGGCATCTGGCGCCCATGACGGTGACTCTCCGGCTAGCTGATAGATCCCTTGTGCATCCAGAAGGGAAGCTGAAGGACGTTCTAGTCACGATTGACAAATTTATCTTACCGACAGACTTCATCATCCTGGACTATGAAGCGGACAAAGATGTACCCATCATTCTGGGACGACCATTTTTATTCACTGGTCGTGCTCAGATTGATGTGTACAAGAGAGAGATCACATTGAGCGTGAATGGAAAAAAGCTCAGGTTTGATATTATCAGAGCCATGAAATACCCAGAAGGAGAAGACCTCACTGAATCTGACGATGAACCAAGTTTGAATGAAGAAGAAAAGTCTGAAGATGATAATGAAGATGAGGATGCGACCGTATCCATAGTAGCCTGCAATGCGATCACAGAAAAAACAACCAAAGAAGACAAGATGATCACATACAATGAAGAAGACAAGCTGACAATGAATGAAGAAAGAAAAACACTAAAACCATCGTTGGAACAACCACCGACAGTAGAGCTGAAACCCCTTCCAAACCACCTGAAGTATGTGTTTCTAGGGCAAAATGAAACGCTACCTGTAATAATTTCCTCTGCACTTAATGAAGATCAAGAGAATGAGCTGCTAAGCATCTTGAAAAAGCACATAAAAGCAATTGGCTGGACATTAGTAGACATTAGAGGAATTAACCCCATATATTGTATGCATAGGATTCGTCTCGAGGACAATCAGAAAGAATCGATCGAACATCAACGCAGACTCAACCATGCGATGAAGGAGGTCATGAAAAAGGAGATAATCAAGTGGTTGGACGTGGGAATAATCTATCCAATCGCCGACAGCACATGGGTTAGTCCCGTGCAATGTGTACCAAAGAAAGAAAGGATGACGATAGTCCCCAATGCAAATAACGAACTGATACCAATGAGGACCGTCACTGGTTGGCGGATTTGCATGGTCTACTGCAAACTCAAAGTGACGACAAAGAAGGATCATTTTTCTTTGCCTTTCATCGATCAAATGCTAGACTGCCTAGCTTCTTGGATGGATATGCTGGCTATAACCAAATCATGATTGCTCTTAAGGATCAAGAGAAAACCACATTCACCTGCCCCTATGGAACATTTTCATTTCGAAGCATGCCATTCGGCCTATGCAATGCACCGAGCACTTTCCAGAGGTGTATGATGGCCATCTTTTCTGAGTATCTTGAAGATTCTGTAGAAATTTTCATGGACGAATTCTCGATGTATGGGCAAACATATGAAGTCTATCTCAACAATCTAGAGAAGATACTAAAAAGATGTGAAGGACGAACCTTGTGTTGAACTGGGGGGAATTCCACTTCATGGTGAAGGAAGGTATTGTGCTTGGACACAAAGTCTCCAAGGATGGGCTGGAGGTGGAGAAGGTGAAGATTGAGGTGATTGAAAAACTTCCACCTCCAGCGAATGTGAAGGCTGTCAGGAGCTTCTTAGGACATGCTGGCTTTTATAGACGTTTTGTGAAAGACTTTTCAAAGATTGCACGACCATTGAGTGTGTCGCTGGAGGCAAAAAGTGCTTTTGACTTTGATGACCAATTCCTCAACGCATTCAAGATACTGAAGAATACATTAACAACCACACCTGTGCTGATCACACCAGACTGGACACAACCCTTTGAATTAATGTGCGATGCAAGCGGTTATGCGATGGGAGCATTGCTGGTGCAAAAGAAGAAAATAATTCTACACCCTATCGCATATGTTAGTAAAACCTTGAATCTTTCTCAAACAAATTACACTACCACAGAAAAAGTACTGCTTGCAGTGATTTTTGCGTTGGAAAAATTCATAGCTTATTTGCTAGGAACTAAAGTAATCATTCACACTGACCACTCGACGTTAAAATATTTGATGACAAAGAAAGATGCGAAGCCGAGATTGATTAGATGGGTTCTTCTCCTCCAGGAATTCAATATGAAGATCATTGATCGCAAGGGGACGGAGAACCAAGTTGTGGACCATTTATCCAGATTAGAAAATCCAGAAGTTGACCGTAACCACTCACAGGTGAACGCAACTTTCCCAGACGAGCAGCTATTTAAAATTGAAGAATTACCTTAGTACGCGGACGTGGTCAATTTTCTTGTTTGCAAACAATTCCCTGAGGATTACATAGCATACCAGAAGAGGCGGCTCAGACATGAATGTAGATCATATTATTGGGATGAGCTAAATCTCTATAAGAGGGGATCAGACCAAATTTTGCGCCTATTCATACCAGACACTGCTCACCAACGCATATTATCACAATGCCATGACTCGCCATATGGAGGACACTTTGGAGGCCAACGCACAGTAGCAAAGGTGTTACAAAGTGGGTATTTTTTACCAACATTATTTAAGGATGCAAGAGACTATGCGATGAAGTGCGACTGGTGCCAACACATAGGAAACATTTCATGGAAGCATGCGATGGCCATGAACATCATCTTAGAATTGGAATTGTTCGACGTCTGGGGCCTAGACTTCATGAGACCATTTCCACCATCAAATGGTCACCAATACATTCTATTAGTTGTCGACTACATTTCCAAATGGGTAAAAACGGTATCGTGCGTTGCAAGCGATGCGATGATAGTCTCCAAGTTTTTAAGGAAAAATATTTTTACTCGTTTTGGCACTCCACGTACCATAATAAGTGATGAAGGCTCTCACTTTGTTAACCACATCGTCAACGATTTGCTGCTCAAATATAATATCCTCCATATGGCCACTGCATACCATCCACAAACGAATGGTCAAGTTGAAATGTCCAATAGAGAAATCAAGCTAACAGTAGAGAAGGTGGTAAAACCTTCACGAAAAGATTGGGCAACGAAGTTGGACGATGCCTTGTGGGCATACAGGACCGCTTATAAGACACCTATAGGCATGTCCCCATATGCGCTGGTGTTCGGAAAAAATGTCATTTACCGCTTGAACTGGAGCATAAAGCACTGTGGGCAGTGAAAAAGCTAAATTTTGACTTAAAGGCCATAAGGGAAGCAAAGAAACTTCAGTTGGTCAAGCTTGAGGAATGGAGAACTCACGCATACGAGAATGCAGAAATCTACAAGGAGCGCGCAAAGTGCTGGCATGACAAACAATTATGCAAGAAGAATCTCCAAGTCGAATAAAAGGTCTTATTATTCAATTCGCGGCTACGACTCGTTCCCAGGAAATTAAAGTCATGCTGGTCTGGACCCTTTATAATCAGAAAGGTATTCCCGCATGGCGCGGTTGAGTTATCCAATGAAGATGGGACCAACGCTTTCAAAGTCAACGGGCAAAGAGTCAAAATATATCACGGAGAAGACTTGCACTACGAGAACACCTCTGTGCACCTGAGGAATTCTGACTGAAGAAGAAGTGGGCAGTCCAGGCACAATCATGCGATTCAATTTCATCAGGGATGCAATTTTTGTGAAGTATCCTTTGAAATTTTCAATTCATGAACTTAACTCTACCTCTTTATAGTCACTATCATTTCTTTATCCTTTGCATCATATCTAAATATATATATATATATATTTTTACTAACTCTTTCTTTTATTTGACCCTCTCGATGTTTTCTTTGCAACGATTGTGGTGAACGATTGCGGAGGAGCTACACGAAAGACGCAACTAATTTATTCCGCCAACGCAATCAAAGAAATCAGTTCGCCGGAAAGAAGGATGCTATCACAAAGTATGCGAGCGACAGAACAAATTTGGGGGTTGTATCTTTCTTTGACTTTGTCTATTCCAAATTTTGATCGCATTTTAACTTTGATAATTTTATCATCGCATCCTCTTTAGTTGGCGCAATCATTACACATTGATTAATTTAGTAAGTCATCGCATTATTTCTCTTTTCCAATTATGATTTCAATGATGAAACGCACGCCTCTATTTTTTCATCACATGCACTAGAGTCAACTTAATTTTAGGATAGTCAACTCATGAAATATTTCTAGAAGTTAGTGGTCCACCAGCTTTCTTTCAAACTGACTTTTACGAAACTTTCTAAGAACATCGCATGACTTCTTTCAATCTTTTAGCAATGAGGACATTGCTGCATTTAAATTTGGGGGTGCGGTATTCATTTTCAACCTTACTGTTTTTTTAGGCATTACAAAAAAAAAAATCATTTCATTGCGATCGGATCCTACTCGTAGTTGGATGTTCGTATGACACCCGTGGGGGCAAGCCAAAACGAAGGTAGGAATCGTGATCAACGCATAAATAAAATGATCGCAACTTCGCTGCCTAATGGGCATGAGTTTAGGCTGAGAAAGATCGCCTTACTCGTAGTTGGATGTCCGCATGACACTCGTGGGGGTAAGCCAAAATGAAGGCTAGGCATTCGGATCAAGGCAAGGTCATAGAAAAAAATATATATCAAAACTACGCAAGGATAAAAAAAAACCATTTGAAAACACCCCAGTTGAAAAAGTTTTTTTATGAAATAAATCAAGCGATGCTCTGGAAACTAGCAAAATCTTTTTAAAGGTTAAACTTGCGGTCCTTAAATTTTAGAAATGTTTTAAGAAGAGACTTGGATAATAATTAAAGAGATTTTGGTACATAGGATTTGAATAAGGCAGCCTTGAGAAATATAGGAAAGAAGAAAGCGGTCGACTTCTAGAGAAAATCTTTAGTTTATGCTTGAGGACAAGCATTGTTTTAAATTTGAGGGTGTGATAACAGGCAAAAATGCACGTTATTACAGCACAAAGATATAAAACAATGAAGGATTGCCACGGTAAAAATATATAAAATTGTGTCCAAAAGCATTAAGTTTAAAACATTGCGATCGCATGCGTCTATCGCATTAAAGCAGCTAACTTATGTATTTTATGCAGGAAAATGCTTTGGCACAAGGCTAAATTGCGATCCAAAGAATCTTGCATTCGAGCACATTATGAGTTTGCGACCACAAGGCTTTGCGATCATATGCGTTCGCGAAAATCTGCTCAAGAAGGTGGCCACATAGAGTTGGGCATCAAGGTGAAAGCTTAGAAAATCATGATGGGACAGAAAGCTGATGATGGTCGAATCTGAATTTAGTTGACAAGCCGTTAATGACACTGTAGCAAGTACACTCAACTTTTTGGTGACAATTATTTGGCGCATCAGATAGAGAATTAATGACATCCCATCAGTGCAATCATCTGAGAGAAAAATCTTTTCACCCTAAAGCTCTATAAATACCAAAGGCCACCTTCGTTAAAGAAGTTAGGTTCGGTTCTATTCCAGCTAAGCCACATAGAGAGTTCACAATATAGAAGATAGTTAGCCTTTGTTCATAGTTTTCCTATACTTAGAAGTAGAGGTGAGAGAAGAGAGAAGACGCTGGAAGATCATCTTGGTCAACTCGAGAGAGTGTCAGGGAGCGTGGAAAATAGATACAGGGCCGACTCTTGCGAAAGCAAGAATATTCTTTGTGCAGAGTAGAGGCAAATAGTGTAAAAGCCTTGGGAAGCAAGAAATTGCTACCAGGCTCCTTATCTTTATTTCTCATTGTCATTCTGTATTCGATTTCATTTATAGAATGGAACCTGCATTTCTACATCGGTTCATTCTCTTTACATTACGCATGAGTAGCTAAACTTTCGAATGGGTTGAGAAGTACTTAGCTAGCATGACCTAAGATCTTCATCGCATACGATCATCTTATCTTATGTTGCATCCATCACCCCTTTAGAGCTACTCGAGAGAGAGTCTAAAGAAAGAACCTAAGACTTGAGAGAGCTAAGTTAGAATCTAGACTTGAGAAAGCAAGATTATATCTGCATAAGTGAGAGATAGAGACTTAGAAATAAGCTATGTTTGCTAACATGCATCGCATGCACCCTAGAAATAGGTTATGGTAGTATGCAGTCGCCTTGTGTGTTTTCATCATTGCATAGACAAGAATAGAGGCTTAGATATACGTCCTATAGACATCATCGCATACATCGCACGCGTTCTAAAACTAAGAGCTATATCAATTACATTGAGAGATGACTTGCTGTCGTATGTGTGTAGCATGATCGCATAACATGAACGCAATCTTAGAAAGTGTTAGCTAAATCCCTTCTCAACCCATTCCCTTGCATAGTCATTATACTTTCGCATTATTAACTATTTTCTCAAATCCGCTGCATAGACTTTATACCTTAAACAACATACCAACCATCGCATTGTTTTATGTGTCACCGCAAAGAGATCTTAAATTACCATCGCATACTGTTTCCATAGTCCCTGTGTTCGACTCTGGGCTTACCAGGCAACTTAGTAGGATTTATACTTGGATCTTGTTAAGAAAACTTGCATGCACAATGCATACACCACCACCACAGTTTACACCATTATTTCATCGCATTAACCACGCATCAACTATTCCATAAAGCAGACCGTATCCGTGTGGACTATATGGGAGAAACATGAAAGGTTTAAATGAAGCATCATATGCCCCAAGTACCTCCCACTGAATGTTCTACCTAAAGGTTCATTAACCTAGACAATCCGGCTACTGATTTTAGTCTAAGTTAACTTTTAAATTCCGCTCATAAATAACTTTTGTCTATGAAATGAACAAGTTCAAGTAGTCACATTTAAATACTTTAATGGACTGTCCTTAACTTGCATGCATGTATCAAATCTATCTAATTCACCTCTCCAGGTAAGTTCCCAGGTAGGGGTGTTACGTTGCCGTTAACTTAAATATCCCAGCCTAGCCAGAACCCACCTTGGACAAAAGGTCCCTTATAGATAGATTTGCTACACTTTAACCTTTTATTAGTCAATTTAATCCTATTAAACTGATTAAAAGATTAAGCCTAAAGGTTACTAATCATATTAGAACCGTGATCTTAGGTCTATGTCATCCAAGTTTTAAACATTTTAAAACCATGAATTAAACCTAAGTGAGCATGCATGTCTTTCTTATTGCTTTTAGTTCTAATTTCTCTTTAGCCTTCAAAAAGAAACAACTAAAACAAATTGCGCATAACGAGTTATTTATAACACTTATAAAGTAACCTATGTGTCATGCTTCATGCAATATCCGGTCATTACTATACATAACTTTTATATACAAGTAATAATCAAGCAAATATGCTTTCCATACACCCTTATACTATAACAATTATAATATAAAGATGATGTATGTCAATGCTTTTTATGCATGCATAAATATAACTCTTATATTATATGATGCATGAGCATGCTCTTACGTAATTAAATCATGCTTCTCTAAATTATAACATTTATAATAAAGAGATGATGCATGACCAATGCATAACCTAAGGTGGGATTTTCTATATGTGTATACCATATGACATATAAAAAACATACATCTTATGTAATAAACCAAAAATTAATGGATCGGGATGAACCTTTACAAAAACCGAAATGAAAAATTTTATCTATTACATTTTTTCATCGAGCAAACCGGTTCACAGGCGAATTGGGTCTTGAACCGCTGTGCGAAGTTCCATCGTTTAGTAAATGCCTCAGGTAAATGATCGCCTAGCGCACACTAGACGATAGCGCAAAAATGCTAAACGATCGCTCAGACGACAATGAGGTTGCGAAGCCTGATCGTCTAGACGATCGATTAACATGTGAAAAGGTAGATGATTTACTGTGCGATTACTCCGCGATCGTTTAGTCAGGTACTAAACGATGAAGCTTGCTGAGCTATACGATCGTCTAGTGCACGCACGAGTTAAACGACACTCGAGCATCTTATACTCAGTGATCGCCTATCCCATCGTCTACACGACCCGACCAATGCTTGGTCGTCTTCTTCCTCGAAGAACAGCAACCCTTGCTCCGAACTTCTTCACGAATGACTCAAAACTCAAACTAACTTTAAATTACAAACTCAATAGTAATTAATATGCCCATAAATGTAGGGGCCTTTACAATTAACTGAAAATGTAAAATAATTAATCAAACCGAGGTTTCATCCCAGAAAACTCCATTAATCCATACATCCATAAACGATTTAACAATTAAAACAAAGACAAACATGCTATACCCACTGAGAATGTATATGCAATTCTTTGCATCAATGAAATTGGAATATCATAACTTGGCTCTGATACCAATTGAAGGAACTCTTATGCAAGAGTGCCTATAAACGGAAGCGATCTTTCTGATTTCATCATGACAGAATTTCCACACACACATTCTAACATAGAGATATGCATTGTAACACTAATTATTGGCATGCTTTAAAAAATAAATACAAGAGACCAAGAAAACATACCAATTGAAGAATTTCTTTGATCGAACTCGGTTTATAGGCATAATTCTAATTTATTTAATATCCAATATTAAATTAATTTTACACAAATCCATCTTATTTAAATTAGATTTAAACATAGATTCTTCAATTTCGTTTGATTCTAATTTGATCGTTTCAAATTAACTTATCACACTACTCTAAAGCTAATCCATTTTCAAGCAAGTAGGGGGACCTCGTGGACCTACAGATCATAGGCTCCAACGATCCGAAATTAATCGGCTAAACTCTTAGACCGATCTAACCCCCATTCGTTAACTAATGGGTCACTCCACTAAAGCCCATAGTTGAACTCCCCTCACTGTAGATATATGATGTCCACTCGATATAACCATGATTAGTAAGTCAACCCTTCACAGGTTGTTCGTAATAATGGCTGGGTCGAATCTCTGTTTTACCCTCGAAATTACCTCTTATTTCTTAAGTCCCCATGGATCCTCTAATGAACAATTGTTTTGTGATCTAATCAATAAACCGAGTCCCTCTCAGGCCAATGAGAGGGCAGGGCCCTTTGTTCAAGACCCAGAATCAACACTTAAGGTCACAACCTCTCTACTATCCCTAAAAGCAGGTAGGAGTGAATTCCGTCTTGCACCCTATGTTCCCAGCTATCTATCTGGTCTTACCCCTGAAATGGGAGGTTTATTGAGCCAGCGCTGTTGAGCCAACCCTCACCTTTTCAAATATAAGGATAATTGCAAATAAACAGGAGTTCATAGTTAGCTCAGGATTAAGGTCAAGTTACCTAGGTCATTGCTTTGAAATAGTCAGTCTTAAATAGTAAACAACATTATAAAGTAAGAGTGACTGATTTCGTGGTCCGATCTTGCACAAACCCTTTTGCACAAGGATACCCCCACTTCTCATGTCCCAACATGAACGAATTAGGATCACTTCGTTTGTAGCACTTTACAACTCCTTGTAACAACTATAGAGTAGACCATATCCAATAATGTTACCAGAATAAGGTACCTAACCTTATTCATATACTATAAATCATTTTGACTATTTACTTGAACCTAATCCACCTTTATGTCTCCACATAAAGTTCAAGTATTCATCCAATAGTCAAGGGACTTTTAGGTTTATTGGATTTCTATCAAGCAAAACATCTATTCAATAACACCTTATTGAATTTTCAGAATAAGTTCTATTGTTTACAAACCACGAGTTTTAGGATATAAAACCCAACAAACTCCCATTTGGACTAAAACTCTAGTGGTAACCTATATATCCGATATATATGACTGAGTTTCTGAGTTTTATAGAGAAATACAATAAACTAGGGCATCCCATACCCATTTTTTATCATTCGATATCCCATACCCGATATTTCTCCCACTTGCCCTAGGTTATTAATCTGGTATACCTAGTACTACTAGGTGATTCTCAAACACTTTAGTTGAGAGAATCATTATAAATATGTTTGTATACAATAGGCTTTTGAATAAACTATATGGGGATGCATCTTATTCTCAATAATGGCTAGGAAGCATACTTTCCTCCCACTACATTGAGGTACTCACAACTCTTTGATTAAGATGCTTTTGACCTGTCTCAACAACTGTTTGTTAACAGTCAGATCTAGAAATCTTTAATCTTTCTATACTTTGATAAGCCATTTTAAATATCTGAATATTTACAAATGGGTTTTAACAGTTTGATTCTTAATAGAATTTGCTTGAATAAACATAATTTCTGAAAATAAACACTTCATTTATCACAAGAAATATATACAATTCGTTCTTTACAAGATTTACAAAAGTAAGTAACATTAAGTAGAAACTTCTCCTGCTGGATGAGCTGAGCAAATGGTCCCAGGGACTAGTTAGCCTGATTATCTTTCTATGCTCTCTTCTCGGCAAGATACTGAGGGTAGTTTCTCTTTCAGTGCCCTTCTTCGTTGTACTGGAAACATTTCCTTTTATCTGTAGTGTTATCCTTGCCTTTTTTTCCACCAGGCTTCTTCTTCCCTTTCCTTTTGCCCTTCTTCATAGGAATACTCTTACTCTTTGAAGAGAAGACAACACTAGGCTTGGAGGACGTTCCTCTCTTTTTTACAGTAGTAACATTTACTTATGATTCTAGACCCTTTGTTCTCAACATTGTTTGGTAAGCATATACCTCATTTAGCAGAGTAGTCAAGCTATATTCAATTTTATTCATCAATGCATTCGTACAGAAATGTAGAAAACTCTTCAAAAGAGATTCTAGAATAAAACCAGCTTGACTTCTCTCATCCATGACAACACCGTTTACTTCTGCCACATTAAAGTGGACCAGCATGTCTAGGACATGTTTAAGAACAATAGTCCCCTATTTCATGCGACTATTGTAAACGTATTTGATGGCATCATGCCTCAGGGTGAAGGATGATTGTCCAAACATCCCTCGCAGAGATTCCATAATCTCTTTGGCAGTACTCATATCCTCATGTTTTTTCACCAAAACATCAGACAAGCTGGCGAGGATATAAGCACGGACTTTATCATTTGTCCTTACCTATCTGTCATACCCATCCCGAACATTTCGGTTGGTGTTAGAGCTAGGAATGGGAGGACAATCCTCCATTAAGACAAACCTCAAATCGTCTATCACAAGTATAGTATTCAAATTTGATTTCCAGGTCACGTAATTATCCCCAATAAGTTTATCCAATGCCAACAATTGTATTATTGAACTCGCCATTATGAAATTATAAACAAATTCTATAAGTGAAATGCTTTTAAATCCAATCAAGTTTTAGCAATTTAATAATGTACCCAAGATTATTCTTTTGCAACGATACTACATCATGACATTCTTGACTAAATATTATCTCCGGAATAACTCATATTCCGATAGTCATTTAGGTACCGTTTTTGGTTAGATATTATTAACACTTAATAATCCTATAAGTGTAGACCCGCCATTTTCAGATCTTACAGAAAGTTATGAGTATGCCTTCGAAATAGAAGACAATACCTAAGATGGAACTATAAGACCCTATTCATTTTATTAAAGCCTAGGTTGTTTGGCCATAATCCCTAGTTAAGAGGTGTTCCATAGACCGTCAACTTAAATACCCCTAGCCTTCGACAGGATTATATATCGGTTGAGTTTGTAACCCTAGTTTTACAAGTTTTATTTTAACTATTAAAACAGTGGTTAACCTATGTGAGCATGCAACTTTCTTTGTTATGGATTTTAAATGTCTAACCCAATTTTATAACAGCTTATAAATCTTTTAGACATGCTAAACATCCACAACATACAGGCATTCAATATCTAATATAACACTTATATTAAATATAAGAAACCCTAACATGCATACTATATATTATAACAATTTATATCATACTTTCAATGCATGTTGCATGCTTCCTATCGTGGGATTTTATATCTAAATAGCTTACTATATGCACATACAAAATTTATTTAATTATAACATACATCCAATGCATAAATAATTAAACACAGACTGATATGGTTTTAGTTTTGGCAAAAACAAGCAAACAAAAGCTTATCTATTATAAAAACAACTTCAACACCGCTCGAATCGCTCCAAACCGCTTGAATTGGACCCAAACTGTCTGAACCAGACTAGCCAAAAACCATTTGAGGTTGAACCAGACCAGACCTCAAGAGAATTGGTCGAACCGGCTACTTTCGCTCTTACTCAAAATCTCGCTAAGGCTGATCGTTTAGCAATGACAACCATCTCATGTGTTTACCTGATCATTTAGTGTTTACGTGATCATTTAGTAACCAACGCCTATCGCCTGATCAAGGTACACGACCGTGTAGTGTCTGCCTTCCATCGCATAGTGTCATCATCTAGTGCCAAAGGACACTACACGATTGCTTAGTGTCCAACACTATTGTGCAGCTCCATCGTTTAGCATGGACAATTTACTACATGATCACTTAGTGCCATCGTCTATCGCCATGTTTTGATCATTTAGCACGCATACAAGGTAAGTGATTGCTTAGATACCACATAGAGGTAAACGATCGCTTAGTGCTATCGCTTAGCATCTCAACGCATCGCTTAGCTGACGATCAAAGGTAAACGATCACTTAGTGCTATCACATAGCTCTCAACGCATCACTTTTCTCCCACGCGAAGCTACACGATTGTGTAGTGCCATCGCATAGCAATACAACGCATCGCTTAGCTCCCACAGGTACATGATTTTCTAGCGCATAACACCTAAACAATCAACGCTAGTAGCTAAACGATCGTTTAGCTTCATGCGTCTTGGGTTTTATGTCCTAAAACTCATGGTTTGTAAACAATATAACTTATTCTGAAAATTCAATAAGATGTTATTGAATAGATGTTGTACTTGATAGAAGTCCAATAAACCTAAAATTCCCGTGACTATTGGATAAATACTTGAACTTTATGTGGAAACATAAAGGTGGATCAGGTTCGAGTAAATAGTCAAAATGATCTATAGTATATGAATAAGGTTAGGTATCTTATTCTGGTAACACTATTGGATGCGGCTTGCTCTATAGTTGTTACAAGGAGTTATAAGTGCTACAAACGAAGTGATCCTAATTCATTCATGTTGGGACATGAGGAGTCAGGATGTCCTTATGCAAAAGGTACAATACGAAATTCACTCCTACCCGCTTCTAGGGATAGTAGAGAAGTTGTTCCCTTAAGTGCTGATTCTTGGTCTTGAACAAGGGGTCCGCCCTCTCATTGGCCTGAGAGAGACTCGATTTTGTTGATTGAATCACAAAACAATTTTTCATTAAGGGATCAATGGGACTTAGAACAAGAGGTAATTTTAGGGGTAAAAAAGCGATTCGACCTAGCCGTTATTATGAACAACCTGTGAAGGGTTGACTTACTAATCATGGTTATATCGAGTGGACATAATATATCTACAGTGAAGGGAGTTCAACTATGGGCTTTAGTGGAGTGACCCATTAGTTAAAGAATGGGGGTTAGATCAGCCTAATGAGTTTAACCGATTAATCTCGAATCATTGAAGCCCATGATCTGTAGGTCCACTAGGTCCCCTTACTAGCTCGAAAATGGATTAGCTCTAAATCAGTGTGATAAGTTAATTTGAAACGTTCAAATTAGAATCAAACGGAATTGGAGAATATATATTTAAATATGATTTAAATATATGAAGATTAATTAGTGTAAAATAATTTAATATTGGATATCAAATTAATTAGAATTATTTAAATTGTTTAAATAATTATTTATTAATTTTATTAGAAAATTAATTTATGAAATTAATTTTTAAAATTAATAAACTTTTATTTTAGAAATCAATTATGACTTTAAAATCAAAATTGGATTTTGGAAATAGAAAAACACAAAAATGAAAAACTAGATTTTTCAACTTCATCTTCAACTAGCTCACAAAGAACCCATTATCTTTAACCTTCAATTATTCTAAGCATGAGCTGCATCCCATGTAGCAAATCTCTTTGCATGGTAGTCTGCAATATATTGAAGAGATTGGAGTGAAGTTGAAAGGATGGCAATCGATAAATTTTAGTTGAAAATTTGGGTAGAAGAAAATGTTCTTCCTTTAGTTTGCTGCTATGAGCATTCTCTAAGTTTCCTTTGATTCCAGCTTATTTTGAGTCCTACAACTCAATCTAGAGTACCAAAGAATAGTAGGGAAGATCTTGTGGTGGTCTACATAAAGATTTAGAGGAATTAACATATGGAAATCAAGATTTCAACGGTTCTTCAAAGGTATGTCTTGAAACCCATTAAATTCTACTTGAGCATGCTTTCATTTTTGGCCAAAATCAATCAATTAGAGTGCTTACCAATCCTTGTCGCTTCCGCTGCGTGCTGTACCATCCCAACGTGGTTATCCCTTAAGACTCGATCCACTTATATGTCACCACATACATGCTTAAGTTACATAAAGATAACCAGGGATTTTAGTTTATTGGTTTTTAGTAAAGCAAATAAAACATTCAGATGAGCAAAATCAGGAAGTGAAGTAAATATCATATATTATACATCACAAGCGTTCGTACAAACTGTTTACAAACTATAGGACACGAGAC
The DNA here is from genome assembly GCF_027475165.1 of Benincasa hispida. Lineage (NCBI taxonomy): Eukaryota > Viridiplantae > Streptophyta > Magnoliopsida > Cucurbitales > Cucurbitaceae > Benincasa > Benincasa hispida. Next base: position 2,038,903 of record NC_143480.1, read on the forward strand.
TTTAGGACATCAACCCCAACAGAGACATGTGAGTGGGGGTGTTCTATACGATGAGATTATGTAAGACTAACCACGAAATAATCCTTGTTACGTATTAACATCGTTTTCTGTTAATGGCGATTAATTTCATTTCTTGATGACCTAGATAACTTGATCTGAATCCTGAGTTATCTATAAACTCTTGTTTATTCGAGATTGTCCCTTGATCTACATAGGTAAGGGTAAGCTCAACAACGCTGCTCAATATGCCTCCCATTTCAGGGATAAGACCGGGTAGATAGCTGGAGACATAAAATTTTTAAAATGGAATTCACTCGTTTGCCTGAGAGTGAATGGATTTAGTGATGAAAATCCTAAATCAATTGTTTCATTAGAGGGACAGTGGTACTTAGGAGAAAAGATGTCACTCAGGGGTAAAACGGTAATTGACCTAGCTGAGGTTACAAACAACCTATGAAGGATCAACTTATCGTTGATAGCTATATCAAATGGACACATAATATATCTACAGTGAGGGGAGTGAAATTACAGGTTATAGTGGACAATCCTATTAGTTAACGAATATTGATTAACTAGGCTAAAGAGTTGACCAGTTAGTCTTAGATCGTTGGAGCCCATGATCTGTAAGTCTATCGGGTCTCTTTGCTAGCTCACTACGGACAAAATTGAAGAACTAGGTGAAGTAAGAATTTGAAATGTTCAAATTTGGTTTTTAGGAAAAATTGTATTTTATATAAAGGCGAAGGAAGATGACTCTCCAAAGTGAATTGGAGAATGAACTAAGAAAGCTGGCAAGGGAAGCCAAAAAGCATACAGCAGGAAAACGCAAGGTAACCAACGCGTTACCTAAGAAGACCTCGGGAAGAAGGTGTCAATTTAATGAAATACTCGTAGAAAGGGGCTTCCTTCCCGAGCGCCACCCTCTGCCAATATATATAACAGAAACAATAAACACATTGAGGTGGCTTCATTGAGCACACACGTATTTGGCCCAACCTCGTCCGCATGTTCTACAATAGTGAGTTTGATATGGAGAAGAACACAACTTTCGTTTATGAGGTGGTAGTGCGTTTCTCAGCTGACAAGATCAATGAAGTGTTCAACATTGACAATAATTCGGACGTGAAAGGAAATCGCATCTTGGAGCAGCCAACGCCAAACCAATTAGAAGATGTGTTAAGGACGGTAGCCAAACCTGGAAGCAAATGGCAAACATCGAGAAACAGGGCAAAAATGTTAGCTTCCAGGAATTTAACTCCAGACGCAAATTTATGGTATTACTTGATCAAACGGAGCATCATGCCTACAATGCATGATGAGACATTATCAAAGGAACACGTCCTGGCTACCTATTGAGTTATGCAGTGCATCCCTTTGGACGTTGGAAGAATTATAAGGGATCAGATCAAGGCCATCAAGACTAAGCCACGAGGGCAACTCTACTTTCCATGGCTGATCTGTGCACTATGCGAACGCAGGGGCATCCCTCTGGGGGATGATCATAAAGATATCGATGGCTTGATAGATATAAAGTTAATGAGGCGTCTACTTCGCGGTTCGCCGCATGAACCTGCCTTACCTACCAAGGAAGTGGCAACCAAGCCTCGATCATCCAAACGTGCCCCTAAAAAAAGATGCGTCCAGATTGTTGAACACAGCGATAAAGCTTCAGAGCACGAAGAACATGAAGCTGAACTTGAACTTCCGACTGAAGAAGCGCAACCAACCCTCAATCTTACTTTCCATGACTCACCATTGGCCCCGCCAGAAGGGAGTCCTGATCAAAAGCACCAAGAACCAACTCATATAGATTAGGACATCCCTTATTCCCTTCCTTCGCCCCAACCAAGTCCAATTCCCAACTTTGTGCATCCTCCAATAATCTTTGAACCAACTGGGCTAGGGTCAAGCAACGCAGCAAATTTGGAAGATCCAGTTGGAAGAAATGAAGAACCAACACCACCTCAATGCAGTGCAGACTTAAAAAAGTTGAATTTATCAGTCAGCTCAGACCATTTGCCGTATCTATCGAAAGTCTTTAGCAATAGAATCGAGTTCTAAGAGATTATCTAAGGCAGCAAACAAGACGGATGCAAGACCAATTTGTTTACACAACGCAATACATCAATCAGGTCTTGGTTGGAATATTTGCTCTGCCTCCACTACCTGCCCATATTAGAAACCCCTTGCGTTTTATGGATGAAGACCCTAAGGAAGAACGCAGAGATGACGCGCCAGCACAATAGAGTTTTGGGGTGTTCGGTTATTTTTGTATTTTGATTTAATTGTTCTTTTGTATCTGTTTGACTTGTTTTTTTACTTCATGTGAATTTATGAAAATGAATGAGAAATTTCTATTATTTTGTTCCTTGCGTTTGACCTTGGCATACTTGATTTTTGTTCTTTAGATATTTTCTAAGTCTTGTGCTTTGCTTGACCTTAATGATATCAACTATATGAAATCTATAAGTATAGAGTAGGCGTTAGAAAAATCAACAAGGCCTGAACTTCTCTAAAAAGGTTATGTTTACCTTCTAACACGTGCAAGCTTTAAGTCTTAAACTCCTTTCAGACTCTCAAAGCCTTTTTGAAATTTTGTTTCTCTTTTAGCAATGAGGATTTAACTCGTCTCCAAATTTGGGATGCGTATAGCTCATCTTCAAATTTGGCGCATCTCAAATTTGGGGATGAGGAAAATCCGAGCTAAGACGCATCAAATGGGTACATCATAAAGAAAAGGGAACAAAATAAGAAAAATGTTAAACGAAACTCCTTTGTCATTACTTCAAAAGAAAAACCTTAAAATGGCATGAGTTTAGTTGGAATAGGTAGTTAGCTGTAGTTGGATGCTCGCATGACACCCGTGGGGGCAAGCCAAAACGAAGTTAAGTCTTCTAGACCAACGCATCCCATATAACTCCTCTATCTAGTTTGAAGAAATTATATCCTGAAACACATGAATATTAGATATGAGTTTAGTTGTGAAGGATTCTTACCCGTAGTTGGATGCTCGAATGACACCCGTGGGGGCAAGCCAAAATGAAAATAGGATACCTGGAACATCGCATGGGTAAGTTAATTCATAATTTTTTTTTCTTTTTATCCGGAATTTATTTTAAAAAAGAGCATCTAACACATTGCTGGTTTAGAAAAAACGGGAATGTTTTGAGAAATGAAAGGAGTTGTGATAAAAGGCCTGCTGCACCTGAAACTAAACATTAGTCCTTTTAGAAAAGAGTCAATCTGAGTTATATTTTCCAAACTCTTATCTCAAACTTATAACTGAATATGATGAGAGGCAAACTCTGCACACTTAAATACAAAGAAGATGACAAAAAATTATTTTACAATGCATGAGGACAAACATTGTTTAAATTTGGGGGTGGTGATAACTTATAGAAATACAAGTTATTTTTGCTCTTAAGTTGGAAGAACTAAGATTTTTAATGATAAATTCTCCTCATTTTTAGAAGAAATGCATGGATTTATTCAAACATTAGCAAACTCATACAAACAAAGTTTTATTACTAAATATCGCCGCACTAACGCATTGTATTGTAGGATTTCAACGCGAGGATTAACGTTGACGCATTAGACAAGTGTCGCAAGAAAAGCTCTAACACATGGACCATGCGTCGGAGAGAGTTCAACGCAGAGAAGATACATTAATCCAGGCTAATTGTGTCACATCACCACTTGCAAGTATTGGCACCTACAGCAGGCAGCGTCTGAAAAGGTTCCACGCAGCTGGCAGCGTCTGAAAACCTTCCGAGAGTCAGACAGCTAATGCTGACTAGGGCATGGACTTTAATGCTGCCCATTCACCAAGTGGATGTGACCAACGCCTATAAATAAATGAAGTCCCTCCAGAGTTAAGAAGTTCGGAAATTATCAAGATTCTTACTCTTTGTATATTGTAGTCATAGTTTTAGTTCTTTAGAAGCTGTGCTTTAGTGCTAGACGATTAAAAGGGTTGAGAACCACTACCACCGCCGATCAGGGAGCGGAGGAAGCCACTCTTGAGAAAGACACTTCATCTAATCCCTATACAAGTGATTGTACACAACGAGATTGAGCCAAAGAAATACAAGAGATTGTATTCTTTGGCTTGACTCAGTTTCCTTCATCTCATTTATCGCTTTCATTTCATTTGATTAAATATTGCTTTTGTAAAGACTCTCTGTTTCTTTATAAAATTCATATATTTGATCCATCATACTTGCCATTGTTTATTTCTTGTTATATTGAATGCATTAATACTTTATGCCAAACATCATTCTAACACTCAAGCCAACTTGACAAATTGGTAAACAACATCTTTAACTTAGATTGTTCGAAAGAATAACTAAGCTGCATCAAGTAGGACGCCTAGTACAGCTAGAGATAGACTTACTGGTGTTTATTGCATTCTGTGTTAGACGCATGCATCCTAGAGATAGGTTTTGTATGTTATTCGCATTGAGAAATGTTGAATGAAGTCTAATGTATGAAAAAAAGATAGGCAAATCACTCAATCTCATCCACATCACATCCTGGTTTGTGTACATTCATCTTAGACTAACGCATCCACTTACATTAAACTCCATTCTCACATGATCCATCACTAACTACTTAACTCTTTTGCATCTCTTGTACAGGCACAACAATTTAGTGTAAATAACACATTTCTCACATTTATTTAGGAAAACCCCTGCAGTAGATACAACGCAAGGTCTGTGTTTAGTTAATTGAATCCTTGAGTTCGACCCTGGACTTACCAGGAACCTAAATTAGATTTATACTTGGGTCTGGTTTAGGAAAACTTGAACGTCATTAGAAGGAGTTATGTGCGTTCTGTTGCATATATCTAACGCCCCAATGCGTTACAATTACTTAAACGCATCAAAGCATAAATGCATCACTTATACTTAGAACTTATTCTTCCAATTTATTTTATTCAAAAAACTCCTAGAGCGAATCACGATAGTAACGAATGCTAATGGAGTTTGAGGTGGAAGCCATTCAAGAAGGGTTTTTGCATGTGTTTTAAATAGTTATTGATTTTCAATTGCTAAAAACTTATGCTTCTTTAACTTTTGACATTTATTCTTCCACAAAATTCTCTATTACTCTCCAAGTTAATTAGTAAAATTTCCTATCTTTCACTAATAATTCGATCCCACAACTGTGTTCTTCAACCGAAGAATAGCGAGGATTTACCGTTGGTGGTATCGTTTTCTTAGGGAGACAAAGATTCTTGTGGAAACTATATTTCTGACCCTCTTTATATGCTTAATCCTAGTTAATTAATGTAATTAGAGCGTTAATGATCTATTGCTTCCATTGTGCATGCTTCTTTTTATCCATCACTCATCATAATGAGGAATCCTCAAATGAACCGTGGGAAGAATGCCATAATTAGACCGTAATGTCTCAAGTTGGACTCGAGTCCTAGAAGATGGCAAGTCACTCATAGGCGTAGAAGGTTCCTTGGCTTATGGCTCAGGCGAATCTAGGGACTCGTAGTAAGAAGAGGAATAATCATTCTCATTGTTGACAAACTCATCTTCACCATCGAAAGACATTTTAAAGAGAAGAGAAAGAAAATAAGGGAGTAAAAGAAGAAAAAAGAGTGTAAGACACCAACCTTTTGAAAATAGAAACAAGTTGGAATAAGGACAAGAAGGGAGAATGCACTCATTAACATTTATAGGAGAGATTTGAAGGGAAATGAAAACTTAAAGAACAAAAAAAAAAAAAAAAAAAAAAAAAAAAAAAAAAAGAAGAAGTCTGAGGCGCGCCTGCACAGGGAAGGCACACTAGACACTGAGAATGGCAGGCGTGTAGGTCTACCTCGATCTTGATAGTCGAGGCCGAGCAGAGCCGTTCGATTAAAGGCGTATGCTGGCACACGCCTCTACCCACGTTTAACCATTGGATCGACGTTGCGTAACCCTCAATACGTTTTTCCTTCCCTTTAACCAAAACAAGCTTGATAAGTGTACAACTCCATGAGATAGCCACATGCATGACACACACCATCTCCTAAAAATTGGTAAGAATTATTATCCTCACCATTAAAGTTACTATTATTATTATACGTATTATAATTAAAATTAAAAGATGCACATTACGTACACTCAAGCAACCCCGTGTTGGAGATAGCATGCAATTAGTGGAAGCAAACAAAATCATTAAACACTCTAATTTATCAAATTTAGCAATAAAGAAAGCATGTTTATTAGATGAAAAGAGGGTTTCAACAACATACATTTGAATAATTCTTTTCAACTTCAAATTCAACTTGAATCTTCTCAGCAAAAAGGTGTAGACCACCACTTATCTTCCCTACTATTTTCTAAGACCTTAGATTGAATTGTGAGATTCAAAATAAGCTGAATTTGGGGAATATGGAGGGAAAAACAAGTTTTTTTTTTTTTTTTTTTTTTTTGTCAAGCAATGAATAACCCCTTCTTCAATTATTTTTCAGGAAAAACAATTGTATGAATCAATTCAGCTGAATTTGTGTAAACTAGGAAAAACTATATCAAATTCATTTTGTCACTCTCTTGTCTCACAATTTTGACACCAAAGTACAAAGATTTTGAGTGGAAATTGGCTGTCTCATGTGGGATAAACACACTGAGTCCAACTTTTCCTATTTCTTTAATTTAAAGATTAATTTCTTAAAATTGAAGTCCAATATTCAATTTAATTGATTTTAAACTAAACAATTGATTTGAAATCAAATTTCAAAAATTAGAAAAATTTGTAAAATTAATTTTAACCAAAATTTAATTCCAACAATTAATTTTTGATAAAATTAATTACAAATAATTAATTAAACTATTTAATTAATTAGATTAATTTTATATTAAATTAATTAAATACCAATTCTATAACCATGAATCTCTATTCATGTAATTAATATTTAAATCAAATTTAAATATTATTCAATTATTCAATTTCGTTTAATCAATAATTAACGTGTAATTATATCTTATATAATTACTAATTCCCTTAATTTGAATTTGAACATTTCAAATTCCCTCATCATACTATTCTAAGGTTTAATCTGTTTGTGAGCTAGTAGGGGGACCTAATGAACCTACAGATCATGGACTCCAACGATCCGAGATTAACCAACTAAACTCTTTAACCCGAATTAACCAACATTCGTTAACTACCGCGCCACTCCACTAAAGCCCAGTAGTTGCACTCTTCTCAATGTAGATATATTTGTGTCCACTCGATATAACCATGATTAGTAGGTCAACCCTTCACAGGTCGTTCGTAATAACGGTTGGGTCAAAAACTGTCTTACCCTCAAGATTACATCTTGTTCCTTATGTCCCATGATCCTCTAATAAACAATTGGTTTATGATCCAATCACTAAACCGAGTCTCTCTCGAGCCAATGAGAGGCTCGGGTCCCTTGTTCAAGACTCAAAGTCAGCACTTAACGAAACTACCTTTATACTATCCCTAAAAGCGTGTAGGAGTGAGTTCTATCTTGCACCCTATGTCCTCAATTATCTACCCAGTCTTACCCCTGAAATGGAAGGCTTATTGAGCCTGTGTTGTTGAGCCAACCCTCACCGATGTAAATCTAAGGATAATCCCAAATAAATAGGTGTCCATGGTTAGCTCAAGATTAAGGTCGAGTTATCTAGGTCATTGTTTTGAAATAGCCAATCTTAAATAGTAAACAACATTATAAAGTAAGAGTGACTTATTTCTTGGTCTGGTCTTTTACAAACTCTTTGCATTGGACGTCTCCACTCGCATGTCTCTACATGAACGATCAGGATCACATCGTTTGTACTAAATAAAAAGTGGACTATATCAATAGTGTTTCCAGAATAAGGTACCTAACCTTATTCATATACTATCAATCGTTTTGGCTATTTACTCAAACTTGATCCATTCCTATATTTCCATGTAAAGTCCAAATACTCATGTAATAGCCATGGATCTTAGTTTATTGGATTTAGGCTTTACAAGTGCAATTTATATATTCAATAACATATTTATTGAATAAATCTCAATAACATCTTTATTGCAAACAGAATATGTTTAAATTTACAAACTATGAATTTTAGGACATACAACCCACCATCCCGTAAGTGAACCCTTATGAAGGTGAACTCCGAGGAATCTAAAGAAAGGTTTGTAAACCTATCCTCCGAAAATCAAGGGCCCATTATAAAACACGATCTAAGGATCACCGAGGAATTAATCAAAATAAGTCACTCAAAATGGCCACACGCTCAACCCAAAACTCAAGAGGTGCATATCTTGAGGGGAGCACACATGAGCCAAAAACTTAAAACGAGCCAAAACTATAATAAAAAGTAAATTTAATTTGTTAATTGAGAATATTATTGTTGGAAATTAAAAATGGAATTTGGTTTTTGGGTCTAAAATATATGATAAATGATTTGGAGATTTGTACATAAGTTAATTTTGGGATTTATTTTATTGTGGGATATTTTGAGGGAGTTTTAGGGGAAAAAACAATAGATAATTATAGGAAAAGAAAATGGGTTATTTAACTATATTGGGGGTTTAATTTGAAATTGGAATTTAAGAAGTAAAGAGGGAAATATATATAAAGGTATATTTATATCATTTTCTAAGGAAAAAGGATTAGGGTTTTAAGAGGAATTTATTTATATATATTCTCACGTGTTCGACTGCCGCTTGCCTAGCCCAACCATCGATTCGCCAGACTGATGCAGACAGCCCTTCTGTAGTAAGTTTGTGGTCAGATCTCGTCGAGTTTTGCAGTTTAGGGTAAGATTTTGGGCATTTTGGGTCTGTCCCAAGTTGATTCTTTGTTGCCTGATGCTTGGTTTTATGAAATGGATTATGGATGATATGCGTTGATGAAGTTACGTTGTACACTCAAGTTTCCTCAGCGGAATCTAAGTGTAAATTTCACTGAGTTTCTAGGTAAGTCCAGGGTCGAACATAGGGACTTGTGAAAATAGGTTACGTTGGAAATTTTGATGAAACTTTGCGGTAACCAAATAAATAAATTGTTGGTTTGTTGTTGATTGCGTTAATGAGAAAATAAACAAATGCAGCAGATTTGTGAAAAGCCAGTTGTGTAAGAGATGCAATAAGTATGCGATGAACAAGTTGAGAAGATCTTTAGCTAGCGTTACTTGGGAATGCATCAGACTATGCGATCATGCTACAACCATGCACAACAAGTCATTTTCCAATGCAAATGCAATACTCCTAAGTCTAGGACGTATGTGTTGAATGCAAAAGTGTCCATAGAGCTTATCCTTAAGTCTCTACTCTTGTCCTATGCGATGATGAAATATGCATAAAAGCAAGGTGACTGCATACAATTATATCATATCTCTAGGATGCATATGATGCGTTAATAACAAATAGTGCTCATTCCTAAGCTACTATCTCTTGACTATGTGTTCTAATCTGGCTCTTCCGAGCCTAAATTCTAACCTGACCTTCCCAAGTCTAGATCCTGTCCTTAGACTACCCTCCCGAGTATCTCTAATGGACGAATGAAGCATACATAATACAAGATAAATGCATAGCATGAAGATTCCCTAGTTGTGCTAGCTAAATGCTTCTCAACCCATTCAACTGATTTAGCTACTCATGCATAAATAACAAAGAGTGAACAGATATAGAGAAGGAAATTCCATTTTTATAAATGAGTTTGAGTACAAAACAACAATGGAAGTTAAAGGTAGAGAGCCTGGTAGCAATTCCTTTCTGACCGAGGCTTTTACACTGAAATCTCTATCCGGTTCTAAAGCTTCCGGCGCTCTCCCAAGATTACCAGAACGATCTGCCGACACAACCTCCTCTCTCGCGTCTGCCTTAAAATGAAAGAAAACTATGAACAAGACGTACGAATGTATGAATTTCGAACTAAAGAATGGTGAACCCCTTCTCTGAAGGCTGCCTCTAGTATTTATAGACATCCAAGGTGAACGGCGGCTTCTCTCTCGTGATTATACAAATAGGATGACTTTAATTCCTGACTAATGCGTCGAATATTTGTCACCGAAAAGCTGAATGTACTTGTGATCGTTATCGGCTATCAACTTAATTCGGATTCGACTGTCATCAGCTTTCTGTCCCATTACGATTATTAGCCTTTCACCCAGATGCGCCCACCATGTTGCGCTGACCAAGTTGTGGCGATCCTTCTCGGGCGAATGTTTGCGAACACAATCATCGCAAAGGCTTGCGGTAAAGTTGCACTCGACCAATAATTTCCTATGATCGCAATTCTTGCATTGCGTCAACGCATATTTTGCACAAAAATACAAAAATCAACTATTCTAATGCGATGAACGCATGCGACCGCAATATTATGAAATTGATGCTTACTAGACGCAAATTAACATATTTCATCAACGCAATCCAACATTGTTTAAGAACTTAGCACTATGGTAACGTACATTTCTGCCCATTATCACACCCCCAAATTTAAACAATGTTTGTCCTTAAGCATAAGCTAAAGATTCATTTAACAAGTCAACCACAATGTTCTTTTCCTAGATTTCTCAAGGGTACTTCGTTCAAATCCTATATACCAAAGTTTCCTTAAGTCTTGTTCAAGTCTTCTCTCAAAGTATTTCTATGACCTAAGGACCGCAAGCTTAACTTTCAAAAAGACTTTACTACTTTCGGAACATCGCATGATTTATTTCAAAAAGAAAATTTTCCATCGGGGTATCAAATGATTTTATCCTTGCATATTTCTTGTCATTGTTATTTTTTTCTGACCTTGCGCTGATCCAAGTGCTTTGCCTTCGTTTTGGCTTGCTCCCATGTGTGTCATGTGGACATCCAACTACGAGCAATGCGCTCTTCCTTAGACTAAACTCATGTCTACTTGGCATTGGAGTTGCGGTCATTTATTTATGCGTTGATCCTGGTGACTTACTTTCATTTTGGCTTGCCCCCACGCGTGTCATGCGAACATCCAACTACGGGTAAGTGCCTTTCACAACTTAACTCTTATCAACATGGGTTTCCCATTGCGTTGACAGTGGAGTTGTTATTCTCAATTTTTTTTAGAGAATAGCAAGGTCGAAAATAAATACCTCACCCCCAAATTTAAAATACGGCAATGTCCTCATTGCCAAAAGATTAAAATAAGTCATGCGATGCTCTTAGAGTGCTTTGTAAAGAGAGTTGGAAAGAAAGCTAGCAAACCCCTAACTTCTAGAAATATTTTATGAGGTGACTATCTTAAGGTTAAGTTGACTCTAGTATATACGAGAGAAATAGAAGCATATTTTTCATCATTGAAATCATACTTGGCAAAGAAACAACATGCGGTGATTTACTAAGGTTATCCATGTCAAATGATTGCGTTAATCAAAGAAGATGCGATGATAAGACTTTTTAAAACTAACATGCGATGTGATAGCGCAAAATTTGAAAAAGAGATAAGGAAGAATACACTCCCCAAATTTGCGTTGTCGCCCCCATTGTGAACTGACGCATCCATCTTTGCGACGATCTCTTTTCTTTGGATTGCGATGATGGATTGAGATAATTTGCTGCTTCGTGTAACATCTCCACAATCCTGTGCCTTAATCGTTGTAAACTAACAAAGAGAGGGTCAAATGATTTAAAATAAAATAACAAGTTTATATATATATATATATAGAGAGAGAGAGAGAGAAGGAAAGATGAGTAAGATGCAGATAGTTAAATGATGATAAAAGTGATTAAGGAATATGAGTTCAAGAATCAAACAAGGGGTATTCCGGGTTTTTCAGCTTCACGGAGGCTTTTTCTGGCTGGAAATCACCTCCGCAATATGCCTTAACTCGCTGTCCATTAACCTTAAATGTACGGCTTCCATCCTCAGTGATCAACTCCACCGCACCATGTGGGAATATTTCTTTAATGATGAAGGGTCCGGACCAGCGTGATTTTAATTTTCCCGGGAAGAGCCGCAGACGTGAGTTGAAGAGTAAGACCTTTTGCCTGACTTGGAAGTTCTTACCACATATACGTTTTTCATGCCAGCGCTTGGTGTGCTCCTTATAAATCTTCGCATTCTCATATGTGTTAATCCTCCATTCTTCTAGCTCGACCAGTTGCATTTTTCGCGCTTCTCCTGCTTTCTTCAAATTGAAGTTTAGATTCTTTATGACCCATAGTGCCTTATATTCCAGCTCCAACGGCAAATGACACGCCTTACCAAATACCAACGCATATGGGGACATACCTATTGGTGTTTTAAATGTAGTCTGGTATGCCCACAACGCATCGTCAAGCTTTGTTGCCCAATCCATTCGTGAAGGCCTTACTACCTTCTCAAGTATCAGCTTAATTTCTCTATTGGACACCTCGGCCTGACCATTCATTTCCGGATGGTATGCGGTGGCCACTTTGTGGAGTATGTTGTATTTGCGCAGCAGTTCCTTGATATTGCGGTTGACAAAGTGGGACCCTTCATCACTTCTGATGGCACGGAGAGTGCCAAAATGAGTGAAATTTTGTTTCTTCAGGAACTGGGAGACTACTGCCGCATCACTTGCGGTGCATGCTATTGCCTCTACCCACTTGGAGACATAATCGACGGCTAATAAAATATAATGTTTACCATTCGAAGAAGGGAATGGTCCTATGAAATCAATCCCCCATACGTCGAACAATTGAAGCTCCAAGATAGTGTTCATTGGCATTGCATGTTTCCATGAAATGTTACCTGTGCGTTGGCACCGATCACCCTTCATTGCGTAGTCAGCTGCATCTTTGAATAATGTGGGCCAAAAGAATCCACTCTGTAAAACTTTGGCTGCGGTGCGCTGCCCTCCAAAGTGCCCACCATATGGTGAGTCGTGGCATTGCGATAATATGCGTTGTTGAGCAGCATTTGGTACGCATAATCGAAAAATCTAGTATGCACCTCTTTTATACAGATTTGGCTCATTCCAATAATAATGTTTGCATTCATGCTTGAGCTTCTTCTGTTGGTAATAGGTGTATTCTTTAGGAAATTGCTCACAAACCAAATAATTGACTATGTCTGCATACCAGGGCAATTCTTCTATATGGAATAGCTACTCATCTGGGAATACCGCACTCACCTCAGACTCATTGCGGTCAACCTCAGGATTTTCCAATCTAGACAAGTGATCCACAACTTGATTCTCTGTCCCCTTTCGGTCAATTATTTCTATATCAAATTCTTGAAGGAGAAGAACCCATCTGATCAACCTCGGCTTTACGTCCTTCTTTGTCATTAAGTATTTGATCGCCGAGTGATCAGTGTGGATGAGTATCTTTGTTCCCAATAGATATGCCCAAAATTTTTCCAATGCAAAAATTACCACAAGAAGCTCTTTCTCTGTGGTGGTATAATTTGTCTGAGCAGGATTTAATGTTTTACTCGTGTATGCGATGGGGTGCAAGATTGTTTTTCTCTTTTGCACTAAAGCTGCTCCCATCGCATACCTGCTTGCATTGCACATTATTTCAAATGGCAGTGTCCAATCCGCGTAATCAATACGGGTGCGGTAATCAGCACATCTTTCAAAACTCTGAATGCGTTGAGGCAGTTGTTATCAAACTCAAATTTTCTATCAGCCTCTAATAATGCACTCAGTGGTCGTGCTATTTTAGAAAAGTCTTTGACAAATCGTCTGTAAAATCCAGCATGCCCCAAGAAGCTTCATACAACCTTCATGCTAGTTGGAGGTGGAAGTTTTTCAATTGCTTTGATTTTTGCTTTGTCCACCTCCAACCCATCCCGGGAGACCTTATGTCCCAACACTATGTCCTCTTTCACCATGAAATGGCATTTTTCCCAGTTGAGCAGATTCGTCTCTTTGCATCTTTTTAGTATTTTCTCCAAATTGGCTAGACAGACTTCATAAGTGTTCCCATAAACAGAGAAGTCGTCCATAAAGATTTCCACAGAGTCCTCGAGATAATCTGAAAAGATGGCCATCATGCACCTTTGGAACATGTTTGGGGCATTGCAGAGGCCAAATGGCATGCAGTGAAAAGCAAATGTCCCATATGGGCAGGTGAATGTGTTCTTGTCTTGATCTTCTAGAGCTATCATAATTTTGTTGTATCCAGTATAGCCATCCAGAAAGCAGTAGAAGTCATTCTCTACTAGTCAGTCTAACATTTAATTAATGAATGGCAGAAGGAAATGATCTTTCTTTGTGGCCGCATTCAGCTTGCGGTAGTCCATGCAAATGCGCCATCCAGTAATGGTCCTTTGCGGTATTAATTCTTTGTTTTCATTCGATACTACCGTCATGTCGCCCTTCTTCGGCACACACTGCACGGGGCTGACCCACGTGCTATCTGCTATAGGATAGATAATGCCCACATCTTGCCATTTAATGATCTTCTTCTTGATGACCTCTTTCATCATAGGATTGAGTCTACGTTGATGTTCAATTGTTGCTTTATGGTCATCTTCAAGACGAATGCGGTGCATGCAGTACGTGAGGCTAATTCCTCTAATGTCGGCAAGCGTCCAGCCAATTGCTCACACATGTTTCCTGAGAATGCTCATCAACGCATTCTTCTGGTCTTCATTAAGCGCAAAGGAAATGATAACTGGCAGCTTCTCATTCTGCCCCAAGTATGCGTACTTTAGATGGGTTGGTAGGGTCTTCAATTCAAGTGTTAGTGGCCTTACTAGGGAAGGTTGCATTGTTTTTCTTTCTTCTTTTTCTGTTGGCTTTTCTTCTTGCTTTGCGATCATTTCTTCTTCCTTGCTTGTTTTGGTTATGATCGAATTACAGGCAGTAACGGATACGCTGGCATCCTCTTCTTCATTTTCTTCATCAAACTTTTCTTCTTCAATTGAATTTTGGTCATCATCTGAGTCATGCAGGTCTTCTTCATCCGGAAACTTCATGGCACGAATTATGTTAAACTTGAGCTTCTGTCCGTTGATGCTCAAAGTGATCTCCCCTTTATATATATCAATCTGAGGACGACCCATTGATAGAAAAGTTCGCCTCAGAATGATGGGCACATCTTGGTCGGCCTCGTAGTCTAAAATGATGAAATCAGCTGGTAGGATAAATTTGTCAATGGTTATCAGCACATCCTTCACCTTTCCCGCTGGATGCACTAGAGATCTATCGACCATTTGGAGAGTCATTGTTGTGGGCACAAGTTGCCCCACATTTAGCTGTTTAAAAATTGACAAAGGCATCAAACTTATGCTAGCTCCCAAGTCACACAGGGCTTGCCTGATGTATAGTCCTCCTATGGAGCATGGTATAATAAAGCTCCCAAGATCACTCATCTTCGGTCGAATTATTGATTTTGAACTTTGTGTTAACGCCATCGTGGCAAATTTTTCAGCTCTCCTCTTCTTAGTTACCATATCCTTCAGAAACATTGCATACGCAGGCATTTCCTCGATCGTTTCACTGAAAAGAATGTTAACATGTAATTACTTTAACATAGATAAGAAGCGTTGGTATTGTACCTTTTCGTTCTTTTTCTTCCTTGGTCTCTACAAGAAAGAGGGTAACTAGACTTTCACGGTTCCCATTTCAGTTGGCTTTGAGATCGACGCAACCTCCGATTCTACTGCTTCTTTTTCTCTTTCTTCTTCTTGCGACATTGCAATCTCAGGTTCAGTCGCAATGGAAGTTGTTCGACTAAGCTCCTTCTTTTCTCCCTCCACAGTCTTCCCACTTCGTAATGTCACAACCTGACATTGCTCTTTACTTGATCCCTCTGGGTTGCGTGGAAGTTTAGTTGAACTCGGCAAAGGCCTTTGTGGTCTACTCTTTAGCTCATTCGCAATTTGGCCCATCTGTAATACTAGATTGCGAATGGACGTGGCCTGACTTTGAAGCACGATTTCATTTTTCTCTATGTATTGCTTCAATAAGCTTTCCAAAGAAGAGGATTGCGGTGGTTGTAAGCTACTTACTTGATTGCTCGTTTGATCGTTGTTGTGTGGGAAGAATCCTTGTGGCCCTTCTTTTTGCGCCACGGGTTGAAAATTTTGTTGTTGATTCTTCCAAGCAAAATTGGGATGGTTTCTCCACTCGGGGTTATAGGTATTTATGAAAAGGGAATATTTTTCACAAAGTAGACAAATTGTGGATTTTACGGACAATCTTCCATCGCATGCCCATCATCGCAAGTTGCACACCTTGCGATGTTTTGACTGATTGCGTTGATTTGCCCGTTTTGCGGTGTTAGGCTGCTGATCGTAATTCCCTGGATTAAGTTCATCATTGCGGTCATCTGATTTTGCAGTGAAGCAATAGCACCATTATTTGTGTCATTGTTCTTGAGTCTCAATCTCTAGTCACTCTCTCTTCAATCTTCATGTTCTTAGAGATGTGATCCAAGATATTCTTCGCCTCATCATATGTTTTATCAAGTAGATCACCAGCGGCTGCCGCATTGGCAGTGGTCTGCAAAGCGGGAATCAAACCATGATAAAAAATTTCCATCTGGAAGCAGTCTAGCAACCCATTATGTGGACAGTCTCGGACCAACCTCTTAAACCTCGCGCCAGGCATCACTGAGCGATTCGTCCATGTCTTGTTCAAAATTGGTGATAAGTTTCCTTCGTCTGGCATTCTCAGTCGGTGGAAAATCCTTCTTCATAAACTTCTCCGCGACTTGTTCCCAAGAAGTGATCTCTCCCGATTTGAGAGAATATGCCCATTTCCTAGCTTGATCATAGAGAGAAAATGGGAACAAAGTTAGTCAAACCTCTTCGACAGAGATGTTCAGTAACACAAAAGTATTGCAGATTTCAATAAAGCTTTGGAGGTGGGCATGCAGGCCCTCGCCACACCTTCCTCCGAATTGACCTACAGTCTGGATCATCTGCAGCATCACCGGTTTCATTTCAAATCTACTTCCATCGAGGGCAGGCCTCATGATTCCCGGAGAGAAATCATAGAGGTTTGGCAATGCATAGTCCCTAATGGGCCTATTGCGATCGTTTGCCAACAGAATTGGATTCGCCATGATATTGTTATCATTTGGTGCTCTATTTCTAGGCTGCTTCGCCTCTCTTCTTTATCTGACTGTGGTTACTGTTGTGGTCTCTCAATCGTCGTCTAAACTTCCTCTCAATCTCTGGGTCGTAATTCACCAGAGATTGAGTGTCTGCAAAGAAATCAGAAAAATTACCGTTTGCACACTATTTTGCCGAAGTCCCCGACAACGGCACCAAAAACTTGGTGCTTGGTTTTATGAAGTGGATTATGGATGATATGCGTCGATGAAGTTACGTTGTGCACTCAAATTTCCTCAGCGGAATCCAAGTTTAAATTCCATTGAGTTTCCTGGTAAGTCTAGGGTCGAACACAGGGATTTGTAAAAATAGGTTGCGTTGGTAATTTTGATGAAACTTTTCGGTAACCAAATAAATAAATTGTTGGTTTGTTGTTGATTGCGTTAATGAGAAAATAAACAAATGCGGCGGATTTGAGAAAAGTCAGTTGTGTGAGAGATGCAATGAGTATGCGATGAACGGATTGAGAAGATCTTTAGCTAGCGTTACTTGGGAATGCATCAGACTATGCGATCATGCTACAACCATGCATAGCAAGTCATTTTCCAATGGAAATGCGATGCTCTGATGACAGGAAATTGGAAGTCAATTTTACTCGACAACTAACTTCCCTTGGACACGGTATGCGATGCATGTTCCTAAGATATGCGTTGATAGTCATACGTCGATGGTCATGCATTGGAATGAAAATTTCATTAATGAATGTATGCGATGACCATGCGTCTTGTCATAAGTTTTATTGCGTTCACGCTAAGTATAACATTAACGCAAAGTTCTCGGGTAATCCGAGGTCGAACATAGGGACTTGTAACTATATGTTTGCGGTGATGTACATGCGGCGATATAAATAAAAGAATGGAAGGGATGTTGTTAAGTTAATCCTACTCCTACTCATATCTATTAGACAAACAATAGAATATGCATGAAAGGTAGAGATACAACAAACCTTGACATGAAATATATGTATGAGAAATAGATAAAATGCGGAGATGTTTTCTTTGCAACCATTAAGAGTGACCGCAAGGGCAACCCTAGTCAACGCAAACTAATGCGATCATGCAACACTCATACAATAGTAAATCACCTCCCGGTGCGAATGCTAGAACGCATGCGATGTATGTGCAGAGGTGTCTATAGGGCCTACACATAAGCCTCTAATTCTTGTCTATGCGATGATACACAAACAACATATCATCATTCCTATTCCTAGGGTGCATGCGATGCAGTGCTGACAAATAAAGCTTATATCTAAGTCCTTATCTCTTGATTATGCCGATATAATCTCGCTCTCCCGAGTCTAGATTCTAACCTAGCCCTCTCGAGTCATTAGGTTCTTTCTTTAGACTCTCTCTCGAGTAGCTCTAAAGGGGTGTTGGGCACAACATAAGACAAGACAAACGCATGAACTTGGTTGACACAAGATTGTTACTATCCCTAGTGAACAACGCATACCTTGCTTAATGCGTCCAACCACTTACCCTCCCGGGTAGTTGATTGGTGCTGACTTCACTCATAGACAAACAATGTGTTAGCCTATAGACAGGCGTTGCAGCAGCTTTACACTAAGCAAATAAGGTTACTCACACACTCGCGCAACGCACACCTCTCGACGGGTTGCTACATGTTTCATATCCCTAATCCACATGACTAAGTATGCAATACCCACACAATCCCACTAAGTGTTGCAATGAAAGTAATGATTCTAAGCAAAAAGATGGAGATGAAGTCGAAGGAACAGAGAAATGCATTGAAAAACACATTATATTAATTTCTTAATTCAAAATGTCATACAATACAATATAGAAAAAGAAATGACCAGCTGGAAGCAAAACTTTACTTCCAGTGGATGTGCGTCAACGCTGCCGGTGGTGCCATGGATGGGTGGAGGAGCTGACTCTCTCGAGGTCTAACTCCGGTCGTCACTCGGAATGGATGAAGGAGGTGAAAAACTTTCAGGCGTCTTCTCATGCATTTTGTCTGGATCACGGGGAAAATCCCCGGTTAAAGAATAATCTTCGGATGATCGAATTTCAGCTCTTCGGCCTCTATTTATAGAGCTTGGATCGTCGACAACATTAATTGGACTACTCTGAGTCTGACGTTCAGTGCGTTAGTCCTTTTCTGAACCTCTGCCACTAACAGCGTGGTAGGTGAAATGTCAACATCAGCTTTGGACTTTCTTGAGGTAGATGCGTTGATGCGTTCATTCTACCTACCTTGCGTTGATCCCATTAGAATGTGTTGTCGCATACCCGCAATCATTCAATGGCCACATTCGCTTTACACCGCTACTCTACATGATGACCGCAATCGCTTGACGAGCGCAATTCCCATGCGATGGACGCATACGGCTAATTACCGCAACATCCATGCGTTGATCGATGCATTTGCCTTGCGATGGAGTGTTTCTCCGCATGCGGTCGTCTATGCGATTGTCCGGTTTTCGCATTTGCATTCATTTCCTGCATTGGCTACAAAAATAGAACATCGAACGCATAATTAATGCAAAATAACGGGTTAGCTGAGATTCGACATGCTGATCGACGCACATTCATATTCTTGTCAATTCCTATCATGATCGACGTATATTCTGCCTAACAACCTTCATAATTCTAAGTAAAAGGCCTAAGATGACATGCATTTCTGCATGTCATCATGCTTCTAAGTCTAGGACGCATGTGTTGAATGCAAAAGTATCCATAGAGCTTATCCCTGAGTCTCTACTCTTGTCCTATGCGATGATGCAAAATTCATAAAAGCTAGGTGACCGCATACAATCATATCTTATCTCTAGGATGCATGCGATGCGTTAATAACAAATAATGCTCATTCCTAAGCTCCTATCTCTTGATTATGCATTCTAATCCGGCTCTTTTGAGCCTAGATTCTAACCTGACCTTCCCAAGTCTAGATCCTGTCCTTAGACTACCCTCCCGAGTATCTCTAATGGACGAATGAAGCATACATAATACAAGATAATCGTATAGCATGAAGATTCCCTAGTTGTGCTAGCTAAATGCTTCTCAACCCATTCAACTGATTTAGCTACTTATGCGTAAATAACAGAGAGTGAACAAATATAGAGAAGGAAATTCCATTTTTATAAATGACTTTGAGTACAAAACAACAATGGAAGTTAAAGGTAGAGAGCCTGGTAGCAATTCCTTGCTGATCGAGACTTTTACACTAAAATCTCTATCCAGTTCTAAAGATGTTCCTGCTTCCGCATGCGTCGGCCCTCTCTCTGTCCTTGAAGCTTTCGGCACTCTCCCAAGCTTATCGGAACGATCTGCCGGCACATCCTCCTCTCTCACGTCCGCCTTAAAATGAAAGAAAACTATGAACAAGACGTGCGAACGTATGAATTTCGAACTAAAGAATGGTGAACCCTTTCTATGAAGGCTACCTCTGGTATTTATGAACATCCAAGGTGAATGGCGGCTTCTCTCTCATGATTGTACAGATGGGACAGCTTCAATTCCTAACTAATGCACCGAATATTTGTCACCAAAAAGTTGTATGTACATGTGATAGTTATCGACTGTCAACTTAATTCAGATTCGACTGTTATTAGCTTTCTGTCCCATCGCGATTAATTAGCCTTTCACCCAGATGCGCCCACCATGTTGCACTGACCAAGTTGCGGCGATCCTTCTCGGGCGAATGTTTGCAAATACAATCATCGCAAAGCCTTGCGGTGAAGTTGCGCTCAACCAATGATTTCCTATGATCGCAATTCTTGCATTGCGTCAATGCATATTCTGCACAAAAATACAAAATTCAACTGTTCTAATGCGATGAACGCATGCGACCACAATATTATGAAATTAATGCTTAATGGATGCAAATTAACATATTTCATCAACGCAATCCAACATTGTTTAAGAACTTAGCACTATGATAACGTGCATTTCTGCCCATTATCATTGTCCAATAAATTTATGCTTAAATCTTGTTGTTTTAATGTTAGATTCGGGTTTGGAAATCATAGACCCGTTGTCCAGCAGTTTGGAGGTTGCTTCAGAGAAATTTGGTGAGTAGTAAGACCTCAAAAACCCCTTGGTGACAGTAGTGGTTGCTGGAATTTGGGTCTTTAACCCTCGGAATAAAATGTCACCTAGGTTGTCACACCCCCTCCTGAGCACACCTCTCGAACCTGAAAGGAGGCGTGAGGAGGATAGATACTACCATTTTGTGATACCTATAGCCCGTTCTTACATGTTTTACTCATTAAACTCACATCCAAGGAAATATAACAACAAGGATTAACTTTATTACAACCAATATGATGTTCATACAACTCCATACTCCTAACTACAGAAACTCATAATAACAAACTTAAGTCCGGAAGTGTGGTTGTAGTGTGACAGACTTTGACCTTAGTAGTACCTTAGCAAAGCATTTCAATAAACTTATTGAACGCATAATAAATCAAATATCAAACTTATACCCAAGCTTCCCTGGGGTAGACCAACTCAATACTCTCAGGCACTGAGGTGGAGCCAACTCAACACATTCAGGCTTTGCTAAAACTCAACGCATAGCTACTGTCATACATGCACGCAGAACTCTCAACTTGGTACTAGATCTAATGGTTTTGAAATCACTTTAAAAAACCATAACTTTTAGCAACACATGAACATTCAAACTAGATTTTAAAACAACTCAAAGCATAAAGACATAATTTCTAAAGCTTTGCTCAAAACAGTCACTCACAGTTTACCAACAATGTTTCCCCCCTTTTTCCAAGCCTTCTCATTTTTTGTCTTCTTCTGGAATCTCAGGCCTGCACTAGCCCAATTTTAATTTAGAATCTCATATTTAGGGCTAGAATAATCTTAGAATACCTTATAGGCCCTAAATTTAGCTTACCAACTCCAACGGACATGAAAACAGGCTTCAGATCAACCCAGGACATTGTGGTAGCCTTCCTCAGCACAAGTTGGATGCATGGTTGCTTCACCAGACCAGTTGGACGCATGGTCCACCATCTTGGACATATGAGCTACCTTCTCAACTCATCTCATACTTAGTTGGACACCCAAAACTTCTTATGGACGCATGGTTGGTCCATTCCAACGCATGCCCTATCTTGGAACCTTAATTCTCTCTAACACTCCCCCCTTTGAGAGGGCTTTGAGTGTGATGGGAAATGAGGCTCCCTTGGGGTATTTATAGGCCTTAGAAAACCGTCCTCATCATCCCCTCAATCTCTAAATGCATGACACCTCCTACTTTATGAAAATCCAAATGTATTCCCCACACAGGGTCCAACACGTAGTCTTTGACACCTCTTACTTGCATGTAAGACCTAGGTGCCTTTACCATGCAATGTCTAATGCATGCCACCTTCTGATATGTCACTCTAACACTTTGCATGCTCCTCATGGTACCTTGGGCGTCCACCTCATGCTTTGACACTTTTAGACCAACAAAAGGTCAAAAGTCAATATCGAACCAAGAGAGTTACCTAGCCCAAAAAATGGACATGAGATTGGCTAAGGAGCAAGCCTAGGAGAGTTCCAATAAATAAATGGGAAGCGGGCCAAGCGGAATCCCTTACAATACGGCTGATTCGGATCGACCCTCTTCATCAGAATATCCTCAGCGGTCTGACGTGTTCAGTGTCAAAGTAGGAAAAGGAAATAGAGTTCCTTCTCCAATTGGGATAAAGAAGACCTCTAGGACTCAATTATAGATAGAGCATGATAGCCTCATGGAAGGTAAGCTCATCTCCTCCTTAAAACTACTTGCTCTAATATTTGTGCAAAATATTGACTTAAGTATTGGAGTGTTATGACAAGCACCATATCGGTAATTTCTCCTGAATTGTAAATTTGTCTTTGAAGACACGTAAAAGTCAGGTGAATTCCATTGTCAAGGTAAAAAGTTACATCTTCATTCACATATTTTAATAAAGAAAAATTATTGCATTCCTCCCATCTGGAAACTGAAAATATTTGGAGCCGTTTGGGAGGAGGAATATAAAATACAAAAGTTTACTTTTAGAAAATACAATGTAAATATAAAACTTCAGCAAGGGCAGTTAAGGCAGTGGAAATTCGTAACGGCTACTTTGATCACCGCCGTTTGAGCGATAAGAAATTTTAGCACGCTCTTCCAGGAATCACAGTGTAAGCTTCACTACTTAGCTTCCAAATCCTCAATTTCGCTTTGGTACTGTAAAGATTGTCGTACAGCTTCAATCGCTTCCCACATTCGCACTCTGTTTCTGCAGTGAACGAACGATGAACTTGAAGTTGAACATCTTCAGGAAGAAAACCTCGCCCAAAGGTCTATAAATTTCTCATTTCCGATCTGCTTCTTCTTTGCTTCCTAATTTACGATTATTTTGTCGATTCAAGCCTCCGATTTCCCTCTTTCTTTCTCAATTTCACTGTTTTTTTATGCTGGTTTACCAATTTGTACGATTTCGGCATTTTTTTCACACAGATCTTAGGGTTAATTCATGTGTTAGATTAAAGACATGATTTACATTTTTGTACAGTGGTAGGGGCTTTGCTCGATGCAGTTAGAGTGAGTTAAAATGGATTCCTCTTATTGTTTGAAATGATATTTACTTCTACTACTAAGGGAACTTTAGTTGCCTGGAGTGCGATTAATGTAGAAATTCAATGCGGCTTGATTAGATTAGACATGAACAATGACATTGTGCTTTTATTACAGATGCTCTTCGTACCAGCAAGCGAGAAATGGCTGTTGCAACTAGAGGTACTACAAAACCTTCTACTTCTACCACAATTTTTGGATGCCTTTGTTTTTTTTCCCCGCCATATCTTCTACCAAAAGTTATATTCTGTTTCTTTTGCACTGGAAGGGAGATGCAGGAATGTATTTAATTACCCTAATGGATGGGCGGTCTTGAATTGTTCATAAGTACTGAAACTCAAAACCATTTGACTTTTTAGACAATTCCCCAGTCCCCAGTTGTTAGCAACCGGAAATCTCTTTCTCTAATACACCTTTTCTCTTTTCATCCGGATGCCATCCACCTTCAGACTAATTAGCAACACCTAAAGCTATTAATGGAGGAGCATTACCCCTTTATTTCAGCTACTCACTCTTTTTATTAATTTCGGCATCGGGTCACTTAATTTGAAACTATTATGCCGTTTGCTTTTCTTTCCTACCTCAGTTGTATAGGTGTGGCCTTTGCCCTAAATAAGCAATTGAACAAAATTAGAATAACCATTTTGTTCAACTGCCTATTTTAAATGCATGTGATTGTGGCATTTATGGAATAAGGTTTGCAAGTAAAAGGGTCTGAGTTAAGGGCCAAAATTCCCTTTACTTGCCTTGTTCTTTCCTCAACCCTCATTACTACTTCAACACTTTTATGAAATTCATATGTTTGTGGCTTATATGATTATCAATTTTTAGGCATCGAGCGAGAAATTGCATCTCTTCAGTTGGAGGTATGATGTGAACTCCCTTTTGGTTTTCATTTCTATTACCACCTTTGCCTTTTCTCCTCTCTTAGATTACCCTACGCTTTCTAATTTCAGGAAAGAAAATTGGTGGCAGAGATAAAGCAAACTGCCAAAACTGGGAATGAGGCAAGTAAACTTTTTATATCTATTGGTGGTAGATATAGCCTTATATTTAGTACTTTGTCCCCCCCACAACTGCCCAACCATATTAATCTTATTTAGGATTGTTCCATTAGTTATTCATGATTCTAAAACTTCAAACTATTTGCAGTGTTTCCTGGGCTTTGTATGTGATTAATTTTGTTCTATACCTTCATGATTACTGGTTGGTTTGATATTTTGGTTTCCATGCAGTTGACTCAATCAACTTGATTGCTTCATATTTTCCCTGGACTGTAATTTTATGCAAATTGCACCTAGTGAAACTGCATTAAAGAAGACAACAAATGTTGAGGTGGCAGCAAAGGAATTTAGAATCCATTGTTGCCAATTATTCTGAAATAATTAAATATAGATTGTAGTTTACTGTTGATACTCGTCTTGAGCAGGAGCATACACAAACATAAATACTTCTTTCACGTAATTAGGATCCTACTGTTAGGGAGTAAAACTGTTTTCATATTTCACTTTTCCTTTTAATTTAACATACAGGCTGCCACTAGAATCCTAGCTCGACAGCTTGTTCGCCTACGTCAACAGATAACTAATCTGCAAGGGAGTCGTGCCCAAATTCGAGGTGTAGCTACTCATACACAGGTTGCCATCCTTACCGTGGAAGCGTGTTGACCTTCTGTTTTAGTTTAATGACAATAATTGGCTAATGTTGTCTTTTTGCAGGCACTATATGCTAGCACTTCAATCTCTACTGGAATGAAGGGTGCAACAAAGGCAATGGTTGCAATGAACAAGGTAACACACGAACGAGAATATGATAGCCTTAATTTTATTATGACTCTACTATTTTCAAGGAAGAATGAGACACACTAGCAGAGAACTAGAAGTTACTTGATTGAAGTTTTTGATTGGCGTGTCATATTGGTTGACATAATTGACTGAAATTTGATGTGAGAGTCAAAGTAGACCACTTTACTTATCATCATCATCATCATCATTTGTAAAACTCTTAGGTTTGAGAGAGAATCAAAATTTCACCAAAGATATGAATATATATACAAGTGTACAAAGCATAGAAAAGGAAAATATAACAAGATATTTATAATAATGGAAAACCCTAACAATAGAACTATAACACTCCACTCCCCTCAAGTTGGAGCATATATGTTAATCATGCCAACTTGTTACATAGATAACCTATACGTGTTCCATTCAATGCTTTTGTGAAGATATCTCCTAATTGTTCTCCTTTCTTCACATATCTTGGAGATACCAACCCTTATTGAATTTCCTCACGCACAAAATGGCAATCAACTTCAATATGTTTAGTCCTTTCATGAAATACTGGATTAGGCACAATATGAAGTATTGCTTGATTATCACACCACAACTTTGTTGGTGTGGTGATTTCAAATCTCAACTCAACAAGAAGTTGATATATCCAAATCAATTCACACACAGACTGTGCCATTGCTCTACATTCTGATTTCGCACTTGAACGTGACACCACATTTTGCTTCTTACTCTTCCAAGAAATCAAATTACCACCAACAAAAACACAATACCCTGAGGTTGATCTTTTGTCTTCTTTAGATCCTGCCAAATTGGCATCTGAGAAACATTCAATATTAGTATGACCATAATCCTTATATAACCATGCTCTAGAGCAGTCTTCAGATAACACAGAATCTATTCCAATGCAACCCAATGATCAACTGTAGGGCATGACATGTACTGACTCACAATACTCACTGAATAGGCTATGTCGGGTTGAGTTGGTAAGGTAATTAAGTTTTCTCACTAACCTTCTATATCTTTCAAGATCTTTTAGCATTCTCCATCTTTTGTGAGCTGTAAGTTGGGCATCACTGGGGTACTACATGGTTTAGTCCTTAGCTTCCTTGTTTCTGTCAACAAGTCAAGTACATATTTTCTCAGTGATAATAGTATTCCTTTCTTGCTTCTTATTACCTTAATTCCTATGAAGTATTTCAACATGCCCAAATCTTTTGTATGGAATTGACTATGAAGAAAGGTCTTTAAGGATTGGATACCTAAATCGTCATCACCAGTAATCACAATATCATCCACATATACGACTAACAAGATGACACCACCCTCAGATTTCTTGAAAAAGACCGAATGATCTGACGTGCTCTTCCGCATTCCAAAGCTTTCGATCACCTGACTAAATTTACCAAACCGATCCCGTGGACTCTGCTTTAATCCATACAAAGATTTACGAAGGCGACACACTGTTCCATTCTCATCCTGAGCAACAAACCCTTGTGGTTGATCCATATACCTCTTCTTGAAGATTACCATGAAGAAATGCATTTTTAATATCCAGTTGATGTAAAGGTCAATTGAAGCTAATGAAATAAACAACCTCACAGATGCCATTTTTACTACAGGAGAAAAACTATCAAAATAGTCAATACCACAAGTTTGTGCATAGCCTTTCGCTACAAGGCGCGTTTTTAACCAAGCAACAAAACCATCAGGATTGACTTTAACCGCAAACACCCATTTGCAACCGATAACCTTCTTTTCTGTAGGGAGAGAAATTAAATCCCAAGTACAATTATCATCTAAGGCGGTCATCTCCTCCACCATTACGGCACACCAATCAGGATGAGACAAAGTTTCATGAACAGTTTTAGGGATGGATACAGACTCTAAGGATGCAATGAATGAATATGTGAAAGACGACAAATGGTTATATGAAACAAAAGAGGAAATAGGATGAGCACATATACGTTTACCTTTACGTAGAGCTATAGGAAGATCATCACTCGTTTCTGGATCCGATGATGAAGAAGTCTCTGGTACAGGGCATGGAACCGAAGGAGGTTGTCATCGAGTATAGATCTTAACGATGAGTGGAAGAGTAGAGGTAGCCATAGGTAGAGATGAAACTGGAAGGGGATCGAAAGGAGAAATAACTGTGTAGACAAGGAAATCATCCTCTAATTCCTTATGCTCCCCCTGATTCCTATTCGAAGAGAAAGACGGTGATGGAAAAAAATTAGGAATGTTAAAAAATGTGACATCAAGAGAGACAAAATATTTATTTAGACTAGGACAATAACACTGATACCCCTTTTGAACACGGGAATAACCAAGGAAAATACATTTTAAGGACTTTGGATCCAACTTGGTATGTTGAGGTCGAACATCTCGAACAAAGTAGGTACAACCAAATATTTTGGTTGGAATGGAAAATAAATGTTGCTTGGGGCATAAAGTACAAAAAGGTATTTATTAAGAAATACGAATGGAAGAGGACATGCGATTTATTAAGAAACAAGCTGTGGAAACAGCATCAGCCCAAAAGGATTCTGGAACATGCATCTAAATCATTAAAGCTCTGGCTGTCTCAAGGAGATGACGATTCTTTCGTTTTGCAACCCCATTTTGAGATGGAGTATCGACACAAAAAGATTGATGAAGAATGTCATGAGAAAAATATGGAGCATTATCGCTCCGGAGGATTTTAAGAGCACCACTAAACTGAGTTTGAATTTTAGCATGGAAGTTACGAAAATGAGAAAGTAACTCAGAACGATTTTTCATTAAATATAACCGTGTAATAGGAGAATTGTCATCGATCAATGTAACAAAATACCTAAACTCTCCTTTGGACTCAATAGGATATGGACCCCAAACATCAGAATGAACTAATTCAAAAGGAGCACTAGCTCGTTTATTGACTTGAGGATACAAACTCAAACGATGAAATTTAGCAAACTGACATGACTCACAATCTAAAGAAGACAAATGTTGAAGTTGTGGATGAAGACTTTTCAACACAGAGATAGACGGATGACCCAAACGACAATGCTCTTCAAAAAGAGATGACACGCTAGAGCATGTGATGGCTGTAGGTGTTTGTGGTTCAAAGATGTAAAAAGACCTCCAAATTCACGCCTTTTATCCATAGTCTGCTTCGTCGTAAGATCCTGAAATAAGCAATAACCAGGAAAAAAAGGAGACAGAACAATGAAGATCACGAGTGAGTTTACTGACCGAAATCGAATTAAACGAGAAATGTGGTAAATTTAAAACTGATGACAAAGACAGTGATTCAGTAAGATGGACGGTTCCTGATCCTAAAACAAGAGAGGAGGTTCCATCAGCTATAGTGACATTAGGTGAAGACTACAGTATAAAGGTTAGAGAATAAACTGGGGTTACCAGTCATATGGTCTGTAGCGCCAGAATCAATGACCCATTTTGACGTGGAGGAAAGAAGGCATTTAGAAATGTTACTTGTCTCTGTGATGGCCATAATGGGAGTAGAAGATGATGCCCTCAATGACTCTTGATACTGTTGAAATTTAGCAAACTCCTCTGCAGAAATCGTAATTGACTTTTCAAGATTATCAAGAGTAGAAGCGACATCTGCAGAGGGTGATGGCATCCTTTGACCCTTATTCATCAATCTTCTGCATTCACGTTTCGTATGACCAGATTTATGACAGTAATAGCAAATAACACCTCCTGGATTTGATCTTTGGTTATTGGGATGACCTTTGGAGTTATTTGATTTAACCCCCTTATTACCTCTTTAATCATTTGTACGCCCAATCAAAGCACTACTAGAATCAGATGACATAACTGTGTGTGTTTCCTCTGTACAAAGTATTCGAGTATAAGCAGAGATATTTGAGTTTGACAACACTTGATCTTTGGCCATCTATTTAGGTGCAAGACCTACTAAAAAAATTCATGATAAACAACTTTTCACATTGAGCCATTAGAACTTTTGGATCCGTGCTGATTGGGCATCAAGGCATTGAATTCCGCACATGTATTTTTAACCTCCATAAAGTAGCTTGTAAGAGATTTTTCTCCTTGATCAAGTTGATATAGAGTCTTACAAACATCAAATACTCTATTATTTTTCTCTTTCCCAGAATAAAGGAAATCCAAATATTCCAATAGTTCCTTGACTAATTCGCAGTGATTTACTAGTTCAACGATTTCACGGTCAATAGAATTCTTGATTTGTAGAAGCATTCTTGAATCGTCCCGCCACCAAATTTTTTTATTACATCAATTGGTGGCTCTTCCATGATGTGATTATCCATCTCCATGCTCCTAATAAAGTGGCGAATATTTGATCTCCATGAATAGTAGTTGAATCTATTCAACTTGTGTTCAATTACTTTTGACACCATAGGAACCATCTCCGACATGACTATTGGTTTTTTATTAGCCATTACCTCAAAAAAATAAACACTGGACAAAAGAGAATCAAACCCTAATTTAGCGAAGAGATGTTTTTACAAATAATGAGTATATAGCCCAAACAAACACACCACCAAGAAGAGGCAACAAAACCGAGGAAACCCACAGAAGACGAACCGAAACAAGTGGCGCACGCGTTGGCGTGTGGATCGACGGCAGAAGGGAAAAGTGGCGCGTGAGCCTCACGCACTGGTCAGATGGAATCCGAACTTTGGGGTTCTATAGATCGGCGGCTAGGCTCCTCGACGGACTGGGCGTGTCGAAGAACTACCTTTTTTTTTCCAGCGGCGGTGGCTGATGGCTGCGACAGTGGCAGCTAACAGCGGCGAACGAACCAAAGACGGCGGCTGTGAGCAAAAATGTAAATTCACCCCTCTACAAAACCCTAGACGTAACACAAACGGATTCTAAGTTTGTTTAGAGGGCTCTGATACCATATAAAACTCTTAGGTTTGAGAGAGTATCAGAATACTCTAAAGATATATGAATATATACAAGTGAACAAGTATAGAAAAGAAAATATAACAAGATACTTACAATAATGGAAAAATCCTAACAATAGAAATATAACATTATTATTATTTAATTTTTACTAATATATAGGGTACTTTACATGCAAACTTGTTAGTTTGTCTATCATATTTATAACCAAACGTTCAATTTTATCATCTTGGCTTTCCGTTGCAGCAAATGGCACCGGCTAAGCAGGCTAAAGTGATTAAGGAGTTTCAGAAGCAGTCAGCACAGTTGGACACGACGGTAACATTCCCAGTTCCACCATTTTTTTCTTTTTTTGTTTCAATAGTGTTATTGAATACAATGTAGTTTCCAGGGGAAGTGAGAATGAGTTGAATTATATAGCAAATGGCCAAATCAAACCTTTTGTTTTCTTTAGATATATCTGAAATGCAAGAAAAAGGGATGTTAATTCTGCTTTCCACTTCATTCAAAGTTTTCCACTTATGGGTAGCTCTATCTGATGTATATACATTGTACTATATTGTTCTTAATCCATTGCATTTTCATTATTATTAGCTGTTTATAATATAATCCGTGTTCTTTGTGAGGACAAAAGATAATAGGAAGTAGGAGTTTACTTTTCACCAGATTTGGGGGAAGGAGTGAGATAAAAATAAAAAACAAAAAATGAAAAAAGGGCCTTGCGCTTGTATTAACTTATCTCGCCCATCATAAAGAGCCTATTCCTAGTGCTGGATGCAAAACAACCCAAACTATTATTGGGTCCTCGAGCTAGTAAAGTTTTCTTCTTTCTTTATCCACTCGTGCAGTATGCATTCTTACTTCTTTTCTCCAGATTGAAATGATGTCAGAGTCTATAGATGAAACTTTAGATAAGGATGAGGCAGAAGAGGAAACGGAGGAGCTTACGAATCAGGTGAATTCTTGCAACATATTTTAAGTAGGCTGCATACACTGTACGTTTGATTGAAGGATTTTACTAACTAGATATTTGTTTTTGTTGTTCTCTTCATAAGGTGCTTGATGAGATTGGCGTTGATATTGCATCCCAGGTTGGTTTCTTGAAAATGAACTCTTTGCTTGAATCTCAAATTATGTTTTCATTTTTTTCTTTCTTCACTTGGAAAAATTTACTGCTCTCTGACATTAATTTTTCCTGTTCCTGTTGACAGTTATCTTCTGCTCCCAAAGGCCGGATTGCAGCAAGAAAGACAGAAAATACAGTAACCAGGTACCCTATGCATTATATTCGGATTTTTCTCTCTCTGGGATCATGTTTTTTTTATAACATATAGATGCATATTAGTCCTAGTCTGTATTGTATAGTCTGATTGAATGCATACAAGGGTAAATTTTACTGGGCCTTGGAATAGTCTGTATTGTATTTAGATAGATACATAAGCACGAATGCTTTCACTGTGGTCGAAATGCCAAGTGCCGACGAGCCTTATAGCTGTAATATTGCTAAATATATCATGTCTTTTGGACAAAAACTGTACATAAAGAAGATCCAATCAAACCTTCAATCAACCTCCTCTTTGGGAATATTTCTTTTGGGAAAATTCCAATAGGGGTACCTAACCTCCTATCCATATGGGTGTGGATAAGGAGGTCATTATGTAAAGAAAATCTTGTCTAGAATGTTCCGAAACAGCGATAGTTTATATCGCTAAGTTGATGTCTAGTACAAAAGAGTTTTTATTTGTGTTGGATGCGATATTTGTTAAGAGATGGCCATGATCAAGCAACATTTAATCTGAAGTGAGAATTATTTTTATTATTATTATTATTATTATTTTTACGTCTTCTTTCTTTGTCTTTTTGAATATCGAACCAATCCACCTTTAAGATTGTAATTTGTGCACTTATCCAATGAGCAATGCTCAAAATGACAAAATTGATTTCTTCTATAAGATAGTATTTGTACCCTTCTGTACTGCTAAATTCTAATTCATTGCAGCTCCGAATCTCCTGACGTTGAGGACCTTGAAAAGAGGCTGGCCTCTCTTCGACGAATCTGAACTAGATCGAATTCCACAAAGCTATGAGAATTACAAATACATCAGTTTTATTACATGTAAAGTCAAATAATATTGTTGGTTTGGTTAGCACATTTATGTGAATCATATTCCCTTTTATTAACATTAATTATTAGTGAAATGTATATTTGTTGTGGGACTTAGAAGCTTGATTATATAACTTATATTATATATGTAATAGACAGAGCTTTTTAATAACCATCCCTTGCTAAGTAGCATGTCTTTATACAAGCCAACCTTAATTCCTCAACAAATTTCTATCTACATGACTTTTTTTTCTCGTATCTCCAAAATTTAAAATATATATATATATATATCGTCACCAATATAGTATCATTAATTAGAAGTATAATTTTGAGAAGAAGTTGCCAGGAAAGCTTTTCCTTCATTTCTCATTGAGCATCCTAGGCAAATATATACAACCTATTATTTATTAAACCTAAAATACAACCCAAGTTAAACAACAAAAATATATAAAGTAAACATGGAAATATCTCCTAATACCTCTCCTCAAGTTGGAGCATGGGATCACAAATGCCCAATGTGAAGAAGAAAAAGAAATCGTTGTTTTCCTAAGGCTTTCTTTCACACCCCTCACCAGATGATTCTTTTAATCCGAGAAGAGATGTGAAGACAATAGTTGTCAACCCTTTTATGACAACTACTGCCCAATATATTCCTATAAACTTGTGTCCTTAACACCTATTAAATCTGATTAGCAGTTTATATTCCTATAAACTTGCCTAACATATTCCTATAAACCCGTGTCCTTAACACCTGTTAAATCTGATTAGCAATTTATAACTCTCTAGAACTTAGCACACAATTTTCAGCAACAGCTCAAGGCATGCAATTTACTACTAATCAGAAAATCAACTTCAATATACATAACAGTTCCAGAAAACTAAGTCTTATTACAACAACTGCTCAACATAAATTCTACCTTGTTCCCCATGACATGGACATAAAGACTAGATTAACAAAACATGATGAGCCACCTAAACTTCAATTTTTTGAGGGTTTGGGAAGTAGCTAATTGGTAGAACTGCTAGGCCTCGGGACGTCGACCGCTACCTGGGGAGGAAAACATTAAAAAAAAAGTGAGCTGGAAAGCCCAATGAGTGACCCATTTTAAGAAAACATGCTTTCATAACTCATAGTAATAACAACTTAATAATAAAACATTCTCATTAATATACCAGAGTTCAGAGATAACATTTAGGAAATAAAGAAAACATAACATGAAAATCTTGGTTTAAAACTCATCAACATATCCTATAGAATTCCTTTACTCTCTTGCCTGACCATGCGAGAGAGCCCTTTGCTCAATCCTTACTAACCTTAATTGAGAGGTAACCCTTTTGCTCGATCTCATCAACGCCGATAAACATAAGTCTTACGTGTACGTAGAATTGAATAGGATCCTGCTTACCTTACCATATCTTCGGTGGCAAGGATCGATATATAACTGGGGACCTTACCATACCTTCGGTACCAAAGCTTAGGAGTATGTTTTCATATCATCACACATGTTAACATCATTAACATGCTTTCAAACTTACATGAACCAATGGATAACTCATTTAAATGCTAATTCATGGCATGAAAACTCAAGTAGAACGCATGGATATTTCATATAAAAATTGTCTTTAGAAACATCAATCATGTGTTAAACTCAATTTCCATTACTAAAAGCATGCATTGAACATTGAAGTAAGAGCAACTATGTGTTGAACATTCATAAGTAAAACACTTTGAAAATAGTTTGAAAACTAATCACTCACTGTTTTAAGCTACTTATCTAAGGTGTCTGTAAGCCTCTTCTATTTGTGTCTACCTTGAAACAAAGAAAGGTTCCTTGGTCAGCATAATTAGCTCCCTTTTGAACTTAACACATAAACTTAACTTCATCGTATACTAGCAATTCATCGCATCACAGTTAAGTTCGACACATCATAAACCATATTTACTGCATCAGCTATCCTTAGCCATCTTACATTATAACTTGGCTGAGAATTGAAATCCTTCCTCAAGGTGCTCGTATAAGCACTGAAACATCTTCTTAGCCTATGCGATGAACGTCTACTAGTCGACGTACTCAAAGCGTCTTTGTTATGAACTCTTTGTCTATGTCCATATGCATATCAATGCATATCATCAATTGGTCAGTTGCTTGCTTGTTCTTCGTAAGTAGCTACCTGTTTATTCATCCACAACACCATTTCAAATTCAATTTTTCAAATTTCATAACTTTAACCCCAACATTCATTTAGCTAAAATATCTTCAAAGAATTTGCTCACCAACTTCTTAACTTTCACTTACCTTAGAAATTGAGCATTACTTCCTTTGAGTTAATTAGAATCCTCCAATTTTCCTTTAAGCTTGCCAAGAACTCTCTCACTTCCTAAGTCTTTAGATGGCAGAGCACTTCTTCCCTCAAGCATAAGAAAAATTTTGCCAAACCATTTTCCTTCTTCATCATGTAAATTTATACTTAGGCTCGCATGGCATTCTAACTTAAATAAACGCCACCTGACATACTTATCTTCCAATTGACATCTCTAAGACTGCCACCTGGCTTACTTACTAGTTAATTAAGCTGAACTAGAGATGTCTAATTTCCCCATGAGGAAGGGGACCCGTGGGGATTCCCCGATTAGGCGGAGAGTGGGGGAAAAAATTTCCCGTGAACTAAACGGGTCCCCGCCCCGTTCCCCGCCCCCACCTCGATTAGTTTCTACATATTTATTTAGTATAGTTATCTAATGTTATATTGTTATTATTATTATGTAAATATTACATTTAAATTTTAAATTTGATTATTTATTGGGAAAGATAATGAATATGTTTAAATTGAATATTTAAATTTAGATTATATATGTGAATAATCTGATTTATATTTATTTCTTTCTACTAAAAGAAATAGCTTTTTCAGGCCAAAATTTGAGTAATTTATCTTTAAATTCAAATTGTCATGTAAAACCAACATAATAAACAATTTAGTGACAAAATTAATTATTTAATTAAAATTTGTTCATATTAGTGATTTAAATTAATTGATTTTTTTTATAAAAAAAAAAGTAACGGGATGGGGAATGAAATGGGGAGCGGGGACGGGGATGGGGAATGACATCCCCAACCCCACCCCGCCTCATGGACATCTCTAAGTTGAACTCCTCAGCTTAACTTTATCGCATGACCTTGCAGCCACTTAATCATAGGATTTAACTTTCACTTAGCTAATTTATCGCATGACCTTGCAGCCAACATAGGATTTAACTTTCACTTAGCTAATTTCCTTGACCACCTGCTTAAGTAAGGAAAATGGAAATCCGGGTTTCACATTTACTTCCCCCTTAAAAAAATTCCGTCCTAGAAATTTACTCGAACTAACTCTGGTTTAAGGTTTTACAACAACCACTGTTGTAACCTCTTATAACCTTGTCTATTACCACGCTTCCACTGCACTACTCTGATATCAACTCTTTAGTTTGTCCAACAATACCTCACATAGCCATCTCTAAGCTAGATGTTGAACCAACTATTTACAACATAAACATTTCTATCTCAAATACTAAATGAGAATAACTTAAATTCATACTTACATTCCTCGAAAGATCTTCAGGTAGCGTTGTGAGTTCTAACTCCGGTTGCCTACTAGGTCATGCCACTTCTGCCATTCCTCTTAGTCTACCTTGACTAATTCTTAGGCTTCTTTTCAAATCTTTACTCTACCATACTTCCCTCTGGTTTTACTCAACCCTCAAGTTTTCTAACTCAACCCTCTGGTTTCCAAGAACATATACTTTGATACCAAACTAGTATCAACTAACCTTCAACTTTCCCAAAAACTTATGCTTTGATACTAAGCTGGTATAAACTAATTCCTCAATTGTCCCAGAAACTTATGCTCTGATACCAAGCTGGTATAAACTAATCCCTCAATCTTCCCATAAATTTATGTTGTGATACCAAGCTGTCACACCCTGCCCCGAGCCCGCACTCCTGAGCCCGAGGAAAGGCGTGAGGGACCGCAGATAACACCCTTTTGTGATACCTACTGTCCAACTGAACATCTTACTACACTCAATAAACTTTAAGTCAAGGAGATAACAACAACTGATTAAGTAGACCCATTTTATTTTACAACAATGTAAAGTTTATACAACTCCAAGACTTAACTATAAAGTTTACAACAACCATTCTTAAAACCCTCTTATTTGTTCCTATCGTGATTTTCTCTAGGAGTGTATTGTGTAAAATAAATTGGAGAAATAAGTTCTAAGTATAAGTGATACGTTTATGCTTCGATGCGTTTAAGTAAATGTAACGCGTTGAGGCATCAGATATTTGCAGCAGAACGCACATAAATTCTTCTAATGATGTTCAAGTTTTCCTTAACTAGACCCAAGTATAAATCTAATTTAGGTTCCTGGTAAGTCTAGGGTCGAACTCAGGGATTCAGATAACCAAACGCAGACCTTTCGTTGTATCTACTGAAGGCGTTTTCCTAAATAAATGTGAGAAATGTGTTATTTACACTAAATTGTTGTACCTGTGCAAGAGATGCAAAAGAGTTGAGTGGTGAATGATAGATCATGCGAAAATGGAATTTAAAGTAAGTGGACGCGTCGGTCTAAGATGAGTGTACACAACAAGGATGTGATATGGATGAAATGGAGTGATTTGCTTATCTTTTGTTTATGCGTCAGACTTCATTCAACATTTCTCAACGCAAATGACATATAAAGCCTATCTCTAGGATGCATGCGTCTAACACAAAATACAATAGACACCAGTAAGTCTATCTCTAGCTGTACTAGGTGTCCTACTTAATGCAGCTTAGTTATTCTTTCGAACAGTCTAAGTTAAAAGATGTTGTTACCAATTTATCAAGTTGGCTTGAGCTTTAGAATGAAGTTGTGCATAAAGTATTAATGCATTCAACATAAACAAGAAATAAACAATGGCAAGTATGATGGATCAAACATATGAATTTTATAAAGAAACAAAGAGTATTTACAAAAGCAATATTTAATCAAATGGAATGAAGTGATAAATAAGAAGAAGGAAACTAAGTCAAGCTGAAGAATACAATCTCTTGTATTTCTTTGGCTCAATCTCGTTGTGTACAATCACTTGTTTAGGAATTGGATGGAGTATCTTTCTCAATAGTAGATTCCTCCGCTCCCTGACTGGCGGTGGTGGTGGTTCTCAACCCTTCTGATCATCTAGCACCACACACAGCCTCTACAGAACTAAAACTATGACTACAATATACAAAGAGTAAGGATCTTGATAATTTTCGAACTCCTTAACTCTGGAGGGACTTCATCTATTTATAGGCGTTGGTCACGTCCACTTGGTGAATGGGCAGCATTAAAGTCCATATCCTGGTCAGCATTAAAGTCCATGCCCTGATTAGCCATCTGACTCTCAAAAACTTTTTAGACGCCGCCTGCTGCGTGGAAGCTTTTCAGACACCGCCTGCTGTAGGTGCCCATACTTGCAAGTGGTGATGTGACACAATCAGCCTAGAGTAATGAATCTTCTCTGCGTTGAACTCCCTTCGATGCATGGCCCATGCGTTAGAGCTTTTCCTACGGCACTTATCTAATGCGTTAGCGTTAATCCTTGCGTTGAAATCCTGCAATACAATGCGTTAGTGCCGCGATATTTGGTAATAAAACTTCTTTTGCATGAGTTTGCTAATGTTTGAATAAATCCATGCGTTTCTTCTAAAAATGAGGAGGATCTATCATTAAAAACCTTAGTTGTTCCAACTTAAGAGCAAAAATAACTTGTATTTCTACAAGTTATCACCACCCCCAAATTTGAACAATGCTTGTCCTCAAGCATTCCAAAATAATTCTTTGTTATATCATTTGTCTTAAGTATGCAGAGTTCGCCTCTCATCATATTCAGTCATAAGCTTGAGATAAGAGTTTGGAAAATGTAACACAGAATGACTCTTTTCTAAAAGGAATAATGTTTAGTTTCAGATGCAGCAGGCTTTTTATCAACAACTCCTTTCGTTTCTCAAAACATTCCTCTTTTTTTCTAAACCAGTAGTGTGTTAGATGCTCTTTTTAAAATAAATGTCAGATAAAAAGAAAAAAAAATTATGAATTTTCACTTACCCATTCGTTGTTCCAGGTATCCCACTTTCATTTTGGTTTGCCCCCACAGGTGTCATGCGAGCATCCAACTACAGGTGAGAACCCTTCACAACCAAACTCATATCTAATATTCATGCGTTTCAAGATATAATTTCTTCAGACTAGATAGAGGAGTTATATGGGACGTGTTGGTCTAGGAGACTTAACTTCGTTTTGGTTTGCCCCCACGGGTGTCATGCGAGTATCCAACTACGGCTAAGTTCCTGTTCCAACTAAACTCATGCCATTTTAAGTTTTTTTCTTTTGAAGTAATGACAGAGGAGTCGCGTTTAATATTTTTTTTTTCTTATTTTGTCCCCTTTTCCTTATGATGTATTTGTTTGATGCGTCTTAACTCGAATTTTCCTCATCCCCAAATTTGGAAATGAGCTACTCATCCCAAATTTTGAGACGAGTTAAATCTTCATTGCTAAAAGAGAAACAAAATTTCAAAAAGGCTTTGAGAGTCTGAAAAGAGTTTAAGACTTAAAGCTTGCACGCGTTAGAAGGTAAACATAACCTTTTTAGAGAAGTTTAGGCCTTGTTGATTTTCCTAACGCCTACTCTATACTTATAGATTTCATATAGTTGATATCATTGAGGTCAGGCAGAGCACAAGCTTAGAAAATATCTAAAGAACAAAAATCAAGTATGCCAAGGTCACGCAAGGAACAAAATGATAGGAATTTCTCATTCATTTTCATAAATTCACATGAAGTAAACAAACAAGTCAAACAGATACAAAAGAACAATTAAATCGAAATACAAAAATAAGCGAACACCTCAAAACTCTATTGTGCTGGCGCATCATCTCTGCGTTCTTCCTCAGGGTCTTCATCCATAAAACGCAGGGGGTTTCTAAGATGGGTAGGTAGTGGAGGCAGAGCAAACATTCCAACCAAGACATGATTGATGTATTGCATTGTGTACACAAATTGGTCTTGCATCCGTCTTGTTTGGTGCCTTAGATAATCCCTTAGAACCTGATTCTGTTGCTAAAGACCTTTGATAGACGCGGCCAGTGGTCTGAACTGATCACTGATAAAAGTTTTCAACTCTTCTAAGTCTGTACTGCGTTGAGGTGCTATTGGTTCTTCATTTCTTCCAACTGGGTCTTCAAAATTTGTTGCATTGCTTGACCCTAGCCCAGTTGGCCCAAAAATTATTGGAGGAGGCACAAAGTTGGGAATTGGACTTGGTTGGGGCGAAGGATGGGAATAAGGGATGTTCTGATCTATATGAGTTGGTTCTTGGTGCATTTGATCAAGACTCCCTTCTGGCGGGGCCAATGGTGAGTCATGGAAAGTAAGATTGAGGGGTGGTTGCGCTTCTTCATTCTTCGTGCTCTGAAGCTTCATCGTTGTGTTCAACAATCTGGACGCGTCTTCTTTTGGGAGCGCGTTTGGATGATCGAGGCTTGGTTGCCACTTCCTTGGCAGGTAAAGCAGGTTGATGCGGCAAACCGCGAAGTAGACGCCTTACTAACTTTATGTCTATCAAGCCATCGATATCTTCATGATCATCCCCCAGAAGGATGCCTCCACGTTCGCATAATGCACAGATCAGCCATGGAAAGTAGAGTTGCCTCCGTGGCTTAGTCTTGATGGCTTTGATCTGATCCCTTATAATTCTTCCAACGTCTAAAGGGATGTACTGCATGACGCAATAGGTAGCCAGGATGCATTCCTTTGATAATGTCTCATCATGCATTGTAGGCATGATGCTCTGTTTGATTAAGTAATACCATAAATTCGCGTCTGGAGTTAAATTCCTGGAAGCTAACATTTTTGCCCCGTTTCTCGATGTTTGCCATTTGCTTCCAGGTTTGGCTACCGTCCTTAACGCATCTTCTAATTGGCTTGGTATTGGCTGCTCTAAGATGCGATTTCCTTCTGCGTCCGGATTACTATCAGTGTTGAACACTTCGTTTATTTTGTCTGCTGAGAAGCGCACTAACACCCCATCAACAAAAGTTGTGTTCTTCTCCATATCAAACTCACTATTGTAGAACAAGCAGATGAGGTTGGGCCAAATATGGGTGTGCCCAACACAGAACTGATTCCACCCCAGTGCGTTTATTGTCTCAGTTATGTAAATTGGCAGTGGGTGGCATTCAGGAATGAAGCCCTTCTCTACGAGTATGCCACTAAATTGACGCTTTCTTCCCAAGGTCTTCTTAGGTAATGCGTCGGTTACCTTGCGTTTTCCCGCCGTATGCTCTTTTGCTTCCCTCATCAGTTCTCTTAGTTCATTCTCCAATTCCCTTTGGAGATCCGTCTTCCTTCGCCCTTGCCTTGCAGGCTGGTAGTTTTCCAATTTCTACTCTAGTGCGTCGTGCCTTGAGCTGTTTTCATGTGTTGCACCCTCAGGTCCGGATGCAGATTGCTCATCTTCTTCTTCCTCCAATATCAATCTTCTTTTTCTTGTTACACTTTTTGATTTTAAGGCCCTTCATTCGCGTCAGATGGGCGTGGTTGAGATACGTCAGGGCCAATTCTCCCTTCTCTATTTTCTTCTTCCCTTTCTTCTTCTTCTAATTCCTCTTCAAGCATCATGGTATATAGCCCCGCTTCGTCTAACTCAAGTGATGCGTTAGCTGGGTTTGAACGCATCACCTGCTTTTCCTCTTGGCTTTGATTGAGGGATGCCAAGATCGCACCGAAAACCTCTTGCTCGTCCAGTCGAGCCAATTCTGCCAACTCTTCAAGATTGCGCCCTGACGCAGGACTGTCAGAGAGTGGTATGGGCAGAGTAAATTGAGGGGTGCCCACTGGGGTATGAGGCATCCCAGGGGAAGATATGAGGATGGGCGAATGAGGTGGTTAGCTCGACGCGTTTGATTCCACTAGATAAATGTTGGCCAAGGGCTCGATAGAAAGTGGGGGTGGTGGACGCACAGCCGGTGACGGTGCGTTGTGGACGTAGGCTGGGAGTGGATTATGCGTTGCACCCACCATAGTGATGTTAGGGATGGCTGGTGGTGGGGCAGGCTTGGTGTAGGGTTTGGAAGCAGCCGTAGATAACGAACGTGTCCTTGGTTTTGCAGGTGTCTTGGCCTTTGGCTTGGGGGTAGTTTTAGGTTTTGGCCGAGGGGTTTTAGGTTTAAGTTGAGGGATCTTGGCCAGAGAGGTGACAATGGCTTTGGAAGCTTTAGAAAGGAGTTTCGTGGAGGCTAAGGAAGGTTTCGAAACAAGCGACCGCTGGGAAGAGGTGGCTCGGCCGTGTGTGGGTTTGGTTTGGGTAAGGGTTTTGGTGGTTTTTCTAGGGCTCGGGGGAGGTGAAATCGAAACAGAGGACGATGAAAAAGAGCTTACCGGTGAGTCGTTCCCAAAGCTCACGGTCTGGTTCTGGCTTTCTAAGGCGGACGACATCATGGCCAGAGAATCTCGAGCAGATCGGAAGCGAAGGAGACGGAGAGGTTTTTTTTTCTTTCTTTAGTTTCAGAGAGCTCGAGAGTGAAAATGAAGAAGGAGAAGGCTTCGAATTGCTAGGTTATTTTATAGGCTGAGAAAGAGGGTTAGTGGCTGATGTCAAGCGGCACCTGGCGTCTGCAATAAATGTAAAGCTGAAGGGACGTCTTGGTTATCTAAATACTCGAGTGTTTTTGTGTTCTCGAGATGCCTCCCTTTAATTGGGCCATGTGTTTGACTTGCATCTAATGCATCCGTTATTCCTAACTCATTTATACACAACTTTTTAAAGAAAAACAAACAAGTTTCCAATTTTTATAAAAGCAAAAACAAATAACAATCTTAAAACAACCAAACAAATAAATCAACAAACTCAAACGCATCGTAAAATAAAGAATGCAAAAAGATAAGGATAGAGGAAGCGTCCCTAGAATATATGGCGATGCAAACGCAGGGATACTTCGACGCGGGCCTCAATTAGCTTCGCGTAGTGTGAGAGATGACTTTTGGCGTTCAAAACCATCTTCAAAGTAAGGCTTCACTCTCTGGCCGTTTACTTTGAATGGGTTGGTGCCATCTTCTCGCGTTATTTCCACAGCTCCATATGGAAAGATTGTCTTAATGATAAAAGGTCCTGACCACCTGGATTTTAGTTTTCCTGGAAACAAATGCAGACGTGAATTGAACAATAGAACCTTTTGGCCAACAACAAGTTCTTTCTTACTGATGTGTTGGTCATGCCAACGCTTTGTCTTTTCCTTGTATAGCTTATTGTTCTCGTACGCGTTCAATTGCCACTCCTCAAGCTCGTTGAGCTGAAGTTTGCGTTGAGCGCCCCCGGTGTCCAAGTTCATGTTTAACTTCTTAATTGCCCAAAACGCCTTGTGCTCCAACTCTAAAGGTAAATGATAGGCTTTTCCAAATACAAGAAAGTATGGAGACATACCTATAGAAGTTTTGTAAGCGGTCCTATAGGCCCAGAGCGCTTCATCCAGCCTCTATGCCCAATCCTTCCATGTTGCATTGACGACTTTCTCCAGGATAGACTTGATTTCTCGATTTGATACTTCCGCTTGATCGTTTGTTTGTGGGTGGTAAGCAATGGCGATCTTGTGCCTGACATTATATCTTGCAAGTAATTTGGAAATGATGCGATTAATGAAGTGCGTACCTTCATCGCTTATCAGGGCTCTTGGCGTTCCATAGCCTGTAAAGATGTTCCTGGTAAGAAACTTAGATACAGTGGACGCATCATTCCTAGCACAGACTACTGCTTCTACCCACCTAGATATATAATCTACTACAAGCAGGATGTACTGTTGGCCATAGGATCGGGGAAAATATCCCATAAAATCTATGCCCCAAACATCAAACAGTTCAACTTCGAGAATATTGTTCAAGGGCATTACATCCCTTGAAGAAATATTCCCGGTGCGTTGGTAGGGGTCACATTTTTTAACAAACTCCCTCACGTCTTTAAAGAGGGTGGGCCAAAAGTTCCTCTTTGAAGGACCTTCGTTGCGGTTCTTTGCCCACCGAAATGCCCTCCATACGAAGAGTCACGACACTCAGCTAATATGCGTTATGTCTCCTCCTCCGAAAAACATCGACGTATTATGGAGTCAGGGACTTGTTTATATAGAAACGGTTTATCCTAAAAATAAAACTTGTTGTCATGAATTAACCGCTTCTTTTGCTGAGAGTTGAAGTTCCCAGGGAATTGCTT
This sequence comes from Benincasa hispida, assembly GCF_027475165.1. Classification (NCBI taxonomy): domain Eukaryota; kingdom Viridiplantae; phylum Streptophyta; class Magnoliopsida; order Cucurbitales; family Cucurbitaceae; genus Benincasa; species Benincasa hispida. The sequence goes on from NC_143480.1 coordinate 2,082,549, forward strand.
GGTGGTTAAATAATTGACTATGTCCGCATACCAAGGTTCCCTGCCTTCAACTCTAAACAGGCTTTCATCAGGAAATGCGTCCTTAATTTCACTTTCTTGGGCTTGCATTTCTTGATTCTCTAGCCTGGACAAGTGGTCAGCCACCTGATTTTCTGTTCCCTTTCTGTCCTGGATATCAATATCAAACTCTTATAGCAGCAACACCCATCTTATCAATCTTGGCTTTGCATCTTTTTTGCTTATCAGGAATTTTATAGCTGAGTGGTCGGTGTATATGGTGGCTGACACACCAACTAAGTAAGATCGAAAGTTTTCAATACCAAACACTACAGCCAACATTTCTTTTTCAGTAGTGGTGTAGTGTTCCTGAGAGTCATTTAGTGTTTTTGACGCATAGGAGATGGGGTGTATCAAATTACCCTTCTTTTGCCCCAACACTTTTCCTACTGCCACATCACTCGCGTCGCACATGAGAATAAAGCATTGTGTCCAATCTGGTGCTATCAGTACTGGGGCTATTGTCAACGCATACTTCAAGGTTTCAAACGCATCAGTGCAGTCTTCATTAAAGTCATAGGGCTGGTTCGCCTCTAGTAATGCACTCAAAGGTCGCGCAATCTAAGAGAATCCTCTAACGAACCGTCTATAGAAGTCGGCATGCCCTAGAAAACTTCGTAAAGTTTTAACATTTGATGGTGGCGGAAGTTTTGCTATGACATCTATTTTGGCTTCATCTACTTCCAAGCCAGCCTTAGATACTTTGTGACCTAAGACAATTCCTTCAGTCACCATGAAGTGACATTTCTCCCAATTAAGCACCAAGTTTGTTTCCTCGTATAGTGCGAGGACGGCCTCCAAATTATCTAGGCATGACTGGAACGAGTCTCCAAAGACTGAAAAGTCGTCAATGAAGACTTCAACGGTCTTTTCTAGGAAGTCAGAGAAGATAGTCATCATACATCTTTGAAATGTCTCAGGTGAGTTACACAGCCCAAAGGGTATGCATCTGAATGCAAATGTTCCAAAGGGACAAGTAAAAGTAGTCTTCTCCTGATCTTCCGGATCTATCAAAATCTGGTTGTAACCAGAGTATCCATTAAGAAAGCAATAAAATTCTTTGCCTGCAAGTCTGTCGAGCATTTGATCGATGAAAGGAAGGGGAAGTGGTCTTTCTTAGTTGCTGCGTTGAGTTTCCTATAATCCATACAGGTGCGCCAGCCCATGACAGTCCTCGAGGGTATGAGTTCATTGTTGTTGTTGACTATCACGGTCGTTCCCCCTTACTTGGGAATGTATTGAACTGGACTTACCCAGCTACTGTCGGATATAGGATAAATAACTCCCGCGTCCAACCATTTTAGAATTTCTTTCTTGACCACTTCTTTCATTATGGGGTTCAACCTTCTTTGAGGCTCGATTGATCTCAACTTCCCTTCTTCCAGCCTAATCTTATGCATGCAATACGATGAACTAATGCCAAGGATATCCGCAAGCGTCCAATCTATTACACCTTTGTGCTTTTTCAGCATCTGCAAGAGAAATTGCTCATTAAGCTTTGTAAGATTTGCGGAAATGATCACAGGTAAAGTGTTGTTGGTTCCAAGGAACGCATATTTCAAGTGTCCAGGGAACTATTTCAACTCGAGTTCTTGTGGTTCTTCAAGTGATGGATGCATTGGTTTTGTCCGCCGCTCACTCAAACTTGGCGGCTCTGATTCTTCCAGGTTCTCCTCCAACGCGAGGACCTCACATACATGAGTCTCTTCTTCAGGCAACTCAATACTGTTTAGTTGACAATCTTCATAATCTGGGAACTTTAATGTGTTGAGCACATTAAACTTCACCTCCTCATTGTCCACGCGCATAGTTAATTCGCCTTTATGCACATCAATTAAAACTTTCCCAGTAGCTAAGAAGGGGCGTCCAAGGATAATTGGTACCTCTCTATCTGCTTCATAGTCTAAGATAATAAAGTCTGCTGGGAATATGAGATTGTCAACCTTCACCAAAACATCTTCAATCTTCCCTTCTGGGTACTTAATTATTCTGTTAGTGAGCTGAAGAGTAATTGAAGTGGGTTGTATTTCGCCAATCCCCAATTTCTTAAAAATTGAAAGTGGCATGAGATTAATGTTGGCTTCTAGGTCGCACAACGCATGACCCACATCCAATTCTCCTATCGAACAAGGAACTGTGAAGCTCCCAGGGTCCTTCTGCTTCTTTGGTAGACTGTTGCTTACTAACGCGTTACACTCCTACGTTAGCACTATTACTTACTTCTCGTTGACTCTTCTCTTCTTCGTCAAAATGTCCTTAAAAAATTTGACATATGTTGGCATCTGCTCCAAAGCCTCTATCAGTGGAATGTTGATATGCAGCTGCTTTAGGAGCTCAAGAAAGTGCTTGAATTGTTGTTCATCATTCTTCTTCATCAGACGCCTAGGAAATGGTGCGTTCAAAGTCACTTCAAGCTTTCCCCTGTTAGACGTACTGGGTTCTAAATGGCTCGTAGTCTCGGGCGTTCTTTCTTCCTGATTCATTGAACGTGTGATGCATTCTTTCAAAGGACTGCTATTTCTTGGATTCATTCTTCTTTCTTCAAGAACTCTTCCACTTCGCAACGTCACCGTGTGACATTGCTCCTTCACATTATTGTTCCCAGGTGTTTCAGGTATTTTCTACGGTAGCACCATGAATAGCGCATAGCAGAGCAGCTAGGTAGAACTATACGCTACCTGTTTTTCAACTTGCTCACTATCTGCCCTACCTGGATTTCTAGGTTTCTGATAGATGACGCCTGACTTTTTAGCAACGCGTCATTCTGGGCTATGTACTTTTTTAATAGGTTCTTAAGCGGAGATCCTGAGCTCAACATCTGTCCTCCTTTATTCAAGGGTTGTTGATGTTGCTAATGCGTTTTTTGAAATGCAGGCAGCGGTCCATTCCTTTGCTGATGGTTCACCCATGGGTGGTGCTCCTAATGATTTCCTCTTGTCCAAGAAAAATTTGGATGGTTTCTCCATCCAGGGTTATATGTATTAGAAAATGGGTTGTTTTTTATGAAACATACTGACTGAGGGTTTTGTGGACACTCAGCATAGGAGTGAGGATCTCCATAGCCCACACAGCTAACCATGGGCTGCCCAAAGGCCTCTATCTGATTCACCTTCTACTGATTTGATGCGTTTCCCAACGTTATATTCTGCAGAAGGTTGGTCATCGTAGCCACTTGAGCAGAAAGTGTGGCTATTGCGTTGGCATCAATAGAATTAACGTTCTGAGATCTCTTCTTCCTGTCAGCTCTTCCATCATTTGTATCATCCACCCATTCCATATTGTGTTTAACAATGCGGTCTAGTATCTCTTTAGCTTCAATGTAAAATTTGTCCATAAGTCCACCAGCTGCTACTGCGTCAGCTGCCATCTGCGATGCTCTATTCAGTCCTCCATAAAACTTCTCCATTTGGAGAGTTAAAGGTAGTCCATGGTTTGGGCAATTCTTGGCCTTAAAACGCTCCCATGCGGCGCTTAAGGTCTCAGCATCTTCTTGTTCAAAGTTCATAATCTCTCGACGCCTCCTCGCGTTGGTGGTAGGTGGGAAGTATTTTTGCATAAATTTTTCCACCAACTTCTTCCAGGTGGTGATTTCACTAGGCTTCAGTGAGCTCACCCATTTTTTTGCGTCATCACGCAAAGAGTAGGGAAATAAGGACAACCTGATCACCTCTGGGGTGATTCCAGGAATCACAAATAAATTACACGTTTCCAAGAAACGCTTCATGTGGGCGTAAGGATCTTCACCACGACCACCCCCAAATTGTCCAGCAGACTAGAGCATTTGAAGCATAACAGATTTCATCTCGAATCTGGTTCCATCCGATGTTGAGTATATGATTCCTAGAGAGAAATCATACAGTATAGGGGACGCGTACTCCCTCATGGGACGCATGCTGCTATTCGCCATCAGGATTGGATTCTATGCAGTATGAGCTAGTTGCTGATTTGCCTGTTCTTCTGCCATTGCTTGTTGCCTGTTCTGTTGTCTGAGAAATTGTTGCCTCAACCTTCGACGATAGTTAGATCGGTTCCTACACTAGAAGGTTCTTTCAATCTCGGGTCGTATCTGAATTCAGGAGTGCTCTCCCTACTCATAAACGTTCACAAGCTTAGGCGTAGCTTGTAATACTCCCCCGACCGAAGTGTTCCTACAACAGATACAAACAAAATTTCTAGTTAGTTTTGTTTCTGAATCCCTGGCAACGGCGCCAAAAACTTGTTCGTTGCTATCGTGATTTGCTCTAGGAGTGTATTGTGTAAAATAAATTGGAGAAATAAGTTCTAAGTATAAGTGATGCATTTATGCTTCGATGCGTTTAAGTAAATGTAACGCGTTGAGGTGTCAGATATTTGCAGCAGAACGCACAAAACTTCTTCTAATGACGTTCAAGTTTTCCTAAACTAGACCCAAGTATAAATCTAATTTAGGTTCCTTGTAAGTCCAAGGTCGAACTCAGGGATTCAGTTAACCAAACGCAGACCTTGCGTTGTATCTACTGAAGGCGTTTTCCTAAATAAATGTGAGAAATGTGTTATTTACACTAAATTGTTGTGCCTATGCAAGAGATGCAAAAGAGTTGAGTGGTGAATGATGGATCATGCGAAAATGGAATTTAAGGTAAGTGGACACGTCGGTCTAAAATGAGTGTACACAACTAGGATGTGATGTGAATGAAATGGAGTGATTTGCTTATCTTTTGTTTATGCATCAGACTTCATTCAACATTTCTCAACGCAAATGACATACAAAGCCTATCTCTAGGATTCATGCGTCTAACACAAAATGCAATAGACACCAGTAAGTCTATCTCTAGCTGTACTAGGCGTCCTACTTAATGCAGCTTAGTTATTCTTTCGAACAATCTAAGTTAAAAGATGTTGTTACCAATTTATCAAGTTGGCTTAAGCTTTAGAATGAAGTTTTGCATAAAGTATTAACGCATTCAACATAAACAAGAAATAAACAATGGCAAGTATGATGGATCAAACATATAAATTGTATAAAGAAACAGAGAGTCTTTACAAAAGCAATATTTAATCAAATGGAATGAAGTGATAAATAAGAAGAAGGAAACTAAGTCAAGCTGAAGAATACAATCTCTTGTATTTCTTTGGCTCAATCTCATTGTGTACAATCACTTGTTTAGGAATTGGATGGAGTATCTTTCTCAATAGTAGATTCCTCCGCTCCCTGACCGGCGGTGGTGGTGGTTCTCAACCCTTCTGATCGTCTAGCACCACAACACAGCCTCTACAGAACTAAAACTATGACTACAATATACAGAGAGTAAGGATCTTGATAATTTTCGAACTTCTTAACTCTGGAGGGACTTCATCTATTTATAGGCGTTAGTCACGTCCACTTGGTGAATGGGCAGCATTAAAGTCCATATCCTGGTCAGCATTAAAGTCCATGCCCTGATTAGCCATCTGACTCTAAAAAACTTTTCAGACGCCGCCTGCTGTAGGTGCCCATACTTGCAAGTGGTGATGTGACACAATCAGCCTAGAGCAATGAATCTTCTCTGCGTTGAACTCCCTCCGACGCATGGCCTATGCGTTAGAGCTTTTCCTGCGGCACTTGTCTAATGCGTTAACGTTAATCCTTGCATTGAAATCTTGCAATACAATGCGTTAGTGCCACGATATTTGGTAATAAAAACTTCTTTTGCATGAGTTTGCAAATGTTTGAATAAATTCATGTGTTTCTTCTAAAAATGAGGAGAATCTATCATTAAAAACCTTAATTGTTCCAACTTAAGAGAAAAAATAACTTGTATTTCTACAAGTTATCACCTCCGAAAGTGTAACTGTGGCAAGTGGCAGACTTTGACCTTAGCAGCACCCTAGAACTTCTCGCCTTTCGCTACCTAGAAAAAAAACATGAAAGAAAAGAATAAGTTTCACAAAGCTCAGTGAGTGGTAAGCAACTTCTAGAGTCTATTTCAACTCATAAATAACAAGCATATCATAAATACCCCAATGGCATATAAATTGGATTTACCTCCAGAATTATCTCGTATCCATGATGTGTTTCATGTGACAATGCTTAGAAAGTATGTGCTAGATCCTACCCATGTGTTGCCTGAACACCAATGCAGTTGAAAGAAAATTTTTCTTACGAAGAAGAACCAATGGAGATTCTTGATAGAAAAGAATAAGTCTTAAGGAATAAGACAATCCCATTGTTAAAGTTACTATGGCGAAACCATAGCACGGAAGAAGCAACATGGGAAGCCAAAGAGCAAATCAGAAAAAAATATCCGCAGTTGTTTAATTGATGGACCTGTAGCAAAATTTCGAGGACGAAATTCTCATAAGAGGGAGGTAAATGTGAACCCTAAACCCAAATTTCTCTACTTGAGTATGTTCCCTACTGAGACTAGTGTGGTGAGTAGGTTGATGTGGAAACTAATGTGTAATGATAGAGAAAAGGGTGGGAAATTAGAAGAAAAGTGTGAATTTGAAAACTTGACTCTTGGGAAAAGCTTGGAAAATTGGCTAAGTATAACCCATGAGTTGGAAGCAAGAAGATTGACTAAGTGTTGTCCATGCATTGGCCTTGAGCATTTAGACGTTATTTGGGGCATTGAAGGAAGCCAAAGTGTGGTCAAGAACAACACATGCGGCAGCCAAAAGTATTGAGAGGTTAGAACACGGATGTGGCAGCCTCAAGTTGTGCATCCAAGGGCATTGGACGTTGGATGCGTTGGATGCGATGGATAGAGGCATACGGCGATGGAGGCTGCGCGATGGATGCGTGGTAAGCAGCCAAAGGCATGCGACTGAAGGAAATGTGTTGGTAGTTTGCAGTGATGTGAGGGCATGCGATGCAAGGGCATACGGTGAGGCGAGGGCATGCGATGACACGGTGCGAGGCATGCGTCGATGGATGGAATGCGGCGAGGGAGACATGCGGCGTTGGACGCGACAGTGCTATGCGATGGTAAGCAGCGATGGACGCGATGGATGTGGCAGTGCTACACTATGCGTTGGTGATGTGCTATGCGTTGGTGATGTATTATGCGTTGGTGATATGCTATGCGTTGGTGATGTGCTATGCACTGGACATATGCTATGCGTTGAACATCTAAAGGTTTGTGGGCGCATAGGATAAGCTAGTAATATGCGTTGAAGGAGTGTTGGTCATTATCATAGTTGAGCACATAGAGAAAAGGTAAGCCATGCATATGCGGCCAAAGATGAGCTTGCGAGCATCTAGCATTTGTGACTAAGTTGCGTCGATTAGATGCACAAGGTAAGAGTGAATGGACGCATGCGCCGGTTGATGGTGTCCGGACATAGGTATGTTGCGGCAATTGGATGGGCGCATTTGTGGTTAACGTATATGAGGTTGGATAGACGCATGCAAGATTGTCATCCTAACATGTGGCTTGTTGGGAAGAAATCTTAAGCCTTAAGCAAATGAGGTGGTTGCACAAGAGGACGTGCAAAATTAAGTATTTTGTACTGACTAAAGATGAAGAAGACACCTTAGATTGTGTTGATTGAAGGTTGCGTTGATAGTGTGAGGAAGAAACACTTGGACATGCGGCCAAGTAGGAGGTGTCGACCTTGGAGAGTTTTTGGACGCCTAAAAATAGGGCCAAAGACTTCTTTTCAGATCATAATTCAAAAGACATTAAGAAGAGTGGGAAAGTTGATTAAACTTTGCGGTGATAGCAAATCTATGTGTTGATCATAATCCTTTAACTGTTCATGTAGAATATCTTCTACGAGAGTAGGACGTACTTGAAATGAAGCTAGTAAACCTCCTGTTTGACCAACTGATAATGCTGCCTTAGCATTATACAACTCATGTATCAGTGCACATTTCACTGAACAGAGACTAGCTCTGGCTGATCTGGTCTTTCGACTTAGAGCATTAGCTACCACATTTGCTTTACCTGGGTGGTAATCAATTGTACAGTCATAATCTTTGATCAACTCAATCCATCTTCTCTGTCTTAAGTTCAGCTCCTTCTGATCAAAGATATACTTGAGACTTTTATGATCAGTTTTTGGGTTACTTTGAAGTGTTCAAATTAACAAAAGGGAATTTGATTGTATATGATATAATTAAATTGATTCAATTATATATGATATAAATAATTTGATGTATTAGATACATTAATTGGAGGAATTAATATAAATATGATTTATATTAAATGCCAAAAAGGAGAAAAAGAACTATGGTTTATATATTACATATGATGTGATATTAAAACTATAAGTTATAAATATAATATGATAAATTAGTTATTATATTTATTTATAATTAAATCAATTATAGGATAACTGATTTTTGGTTTTTTCTTCTAATAACCGAATTAGTGGGAAGTTATAATAAGTTTTTGATAACTGATGGATAAAATGAAAATCGTTTCCATTTTTTCATAATCGAACACGCAACAAGAAAAAGCTATACCATAGCATTGAGAGAGTAAACGATCAAGCATCGAGTTTTCCTATACGATAGCTACTCGTTTAACGATCGAGTACCCAAGTCTAAATGATAGACTTCTATCTTCTCCCACTTACTTGATCATTTGCTTGATCTCTTTCTCTTTACTAAATCCAAACAGAGCCCATACCTCCTAGAGTCTCACACCGAGAATACCAAGGTAGCCTCATGGTAGTGTTGAGTTTGCATTCGAGGGTCGAGTATCAAGTTCAACTCGATTGTGATCGAGTATTCTACAATTCGTGTTGTTCACTGGTTTGCTCGCATTGCGTTCGTGCTGTTGGACGTTTTGTTGTTTGATCGAGGGAAATGAGAAGAAATGTTCTTCAAGTATATGTTCACGTGAGCTCTTGTATTTTTCTTTTCTAGCATGCTATAATTTAGATTTGATGCATAATTGTTCCGTTAGAATGTAAATGTTTGTGTTCTTTCACAATGGGATTTGGAACGATCTGCTTTCACTCGTTGGTTTTCTATGAATAGAGGTTCTTCAATTGGTAGTTACTCGATCGTTTAGTGCGCGTGCCTACCATGCGTCGAGTATCATATACTCAACAATCGTTTACCTCAACGTCTTTGCGATCGAGTAGCCAACACTACACGATCGAGTAAACTCTTTACTCGATCGTGTAGCATCAGCCATGCGATCGTTTAGTAAATACTACACGATCGCATAGCCAAATCTAAATGATCGTTTAGCCTAGGCTACATGATGCGACCAACCCTTGGTCTTCTTCCTCAAAGTGAACAACATTTCCATGCTCTGAAGCTTCATCACGAACGAATCTTACATACTCAAATACTTTGAATACAGACTCGATAGCAAAGTAATTATGCCAAAAAACGCATGAGCCCTTACAAATTAACTTGAAATGTAAAGAAAGCTTTAACAGACAGCGGCAATCATTTCGAAACATCCATCAATTCACATCCACAATGACATCTAACACTTAAACGCATTATAGAAACATAAAACCCACCAAGACTGCAAATGTAATTCAATACATCAATGGAATTTAGAATATCAGAATAACCTGGCTCTAGTAGCCGACGGCGAGGATGAGGATTTATTGTTTTACAAGAAGGTAATGGAGGATGTTGACAGAGATGAATGGGTCAAAGCCATGGATCTTGAGATGGAGTCTATGTACTTCAACTCAGTTTGGGATCTTGTAGATCAACTTGATGGGGTTAAACCTATCGGTTGTAAATGGATCTACAAGATGAAACGGGGTGTTGATGTGAAGGTGCAAACCTTCAATAAAAACAAACCAACCAAGAAAAGCAATAAAAGTTTGTGGACGATAAGCAATAGAAGCCATGCAATGATACTTAACCTTTGCGGACGATCGAGACACCCATTTGTTACTTCTTGGTTTTCCAAGAGATAGGAGAACCACCAAGAAAAACAAACCAACCTAAGAGAAAGTGACAAGTTGAGGGACAATTGGCCCAATCCGAATCACACCAACCTGATAGAGAAATATCACAACTGGAGCTAAGGAGGATCCCTTGCCCTGGACTACTTTTCAAAATAATGAACTATATGAATTGCAACATCCCAATGTTCTTGTCGTAGTGCTTGCATAAAAGCCAAAATATGCACCACACATGCCAAGTCCGACCCCGTAAATGAGTATATGAAACGTCCTACAAGACGTTGATATTGTTTAGGATCTGTCAATAAAGTGTCAGTAGCCAGTGCTAGGTGATGGTTTTGCTCAATTGGAAACTCTGTAGGTTTAGCTCCTAAAAGCCTCATCTCTCAAATAATGTCAAGAGTGTACTTAGTTGATAAAGAAAAATACTCTCCGTATTCCAAGCAACCTTAATGCCAAGAAAATATTTCAAACTGCCCAAATCTTTCATGTGAAAGCATTCACCTAAATATTTCTTAAATGAAGCAATAATGAAAGAATCTTTACCATAAATAATTAGATCATCAACATATACTAGGAAATTAAGTTAAACTTGTCCCTAATGTAATGTAAAGAGCGAATAATCTAAACGTCTCGAAGCTTGGCGTAAGCCATACAAGTATTTCTTAAGACGACACACCATACCTAACATATTACTAGTAAAACCAGGTGGTAGTTTCATGTACACTTCCTCATGGAAATCACCATGGAGAAGGCATTGTGAATATCCATCTGATGTAATTCACAATTCTTTGCAGCTGCAAGTGCCTAAAGTTACCATTTTTGCCACTGGAGCAAATGTCTCGTACCCTCAACCTGGTGATTGCCAAAAATTACAAGATGTGCCTTGAGACGTTCGATCTCTCCATCTGCGTGATATTTGATTTTATATACCTATTTACATCCAAGGGCTTTCTTGCCTTGGGGTAATACTTCCATAACCCCAAGTCTAATTAGCTTCCAACGCCCTGATTTCATTATGCATAGCTTTTCTCCGCCCAACTTCTTTCATAGCCTCATTAAAATTGTAAATTTCATACCCTGCAGTTACTACTGCAAGAATATACAATGTCGCGTAGAAAAATTATCATAATTCACAAAATGTACTATCTATAGAGTGGGGATTGAGGAGCTCATGGATGCCAATGAACTTGGGATGGACTCTCTTTTCATGTAGGTTCAATAATAAAATCATGAATACGAATTGATGGGCATTTGGTTCATAAACCTCCCCTCAATTCAACCACTTCACTTACTAGCTTGTTTTCATTGTGTGACACTGTTAATGGAATAGTGGTTGTAGCGGTATGATCAGAAGTTTCACCCAAGCTACTGTCAGACCTTTCATCCTCAACCACCTTTATATTATCAACCTCTTTGGTAGACCCTATAACTTCATCTATAAGAGCAACATCATCAAGGGGCACTGCATTGTCAAAAGTACTCTCCAAATCATCCAAAACAGGATTAACATTTACCATACTTTTATCAGTAGACACAGAAGTATTAAGTTTGACATATGAAAAAATTCACTCTCATAAAATCTTACATCACGTGAGACACATATTTCTCTAGTTTCAAGAACGTTTAGCTTCCACCCTTTCTCACCATATGAATATTCAACAAACAACACTTTCAACTTTGCTGAGCAAATTTATCCTCTTTTGCTTGTTGATTATGAGCAAAACATAGGTATCCAAAAACTCATAACACTTTAAAGTCTGAGGCAACGCCAAATAGAATTTCAAAGGGTATTTTGTTTTGCAATAAACTTGATGAGATATGATTAATCAAATAAGCGATACCCAAAACACATTCTCCTTAAAAAAAATTGATAGGAATGTTTCTTTAAAACATTAAAGCACGTGCCCATTAAGTATAGGTTGATGCTTACCCTCTACTCTCCCAATTTTTTGTGGAGTTCCAACACATGAGATTTGAAAAATTAACCATTTCTATCAAAATATTCCAACATGAATTTAAACTTTGTCCCATTATCACTTCTTACTGATTTAGCAATAGTCTCAAACTGGTGTTCAACCATTGCAAAGAACAAATGAAAGAATTTACGAACTTCAATTTTATCGCATAATAAATATACCCAAACTACTTGTGAAAAATCATCAACTAATATCAAAAAGTAATAGGCACTACATGAAGATGGTGTTTGGTTATATGGCCCCAACAAATCACAATGGATAAGTTCAAATATTCAACTAGTTTTGCTATCACTAATGGAAAAACTATCGCGAGTTTGTTTAGCTTGAGGATATGTGACACATATATTATTCAGTTTCTTTTTACAGAACTAAACTAATAGCAGGAACTAACTTTACCACTATGTCTGACGGATGACCCAATCTCCTGTGTCATAGCTCAAATTCAGATATTCCTAGGACCTTTACTACATACACCATTGTTTGCGACACCGATATTAAGTTGCATTGTAAAAAAGGTACAAATAAAACACATTCATGCATGAAACCACTAGTAAGGACAACCCTTCCCTCCATTGTGGTGAGTGCTAGGGGTGTTCAAATGACTCGACACTCGAATAACCCGGACTACCCAACCAAAATTATAAGGGATGGGTTTGATCTTGAGTTGGGATTTTGAAAAGTTAACCAGTTGGGATTTTGAAAAGTTCAGGTTAACTCAACTCAACCCGAATTACTAATTTTAATATATATATATATATAATTGATTTACTTCCATGATGAAATATTTAAATTAATGTTGATTACTTACCCCTCTCTCTCTTTTTCTTTTTATTTATTTATTATTTTTTTTGAGTTATCTGTACAGTTTTAGGAACATAGTTTAATTAGATAACTAAATTAAGTTTTAGGGTTTTGAGAACTATTCTCTTCTCTCAAATCTCAAATAGTGTCGCATTCTTCCCTCTGTTGTGCACGACTTCGGTCATCCGACCTTCGTCCTTCTCTCAATCGCGTGAAGCTCGTCGATCGTCCAACCTTCATCCGTCGTTTGTGTGCTGTCTTCATTCTGGTGCATGAGCTCAAGCCATTCGTCCATCGTTCGCTTGTGTTCCTATGGGTTGCTATTCGTCTGTCGTCGTTCACTATTCGTATATTTGGTTGCTTTGTTGGTGTAAATGGTTGTCTTTTTAGTAAATTTGTTTATGGTTATTTTATAATGGTTTTAGTGTTGGTTTTTTTTTTTTTTTTTTTTTTTTTTTTTTTTTTACACTTTGTTGATTGAAAAAACAAGGAGAAAAAAACTTGCACAACTCGACAACCCAATTAACCCAACTCAGATTTTAAGAGTTGGGTTGGGTACACTACTCGGATCATTCAAGTAGCCAGCCCGAATTCGGGTGCTTTATTCCCATTTGGCAAGCTTATAGGACTTGAAATAATAGCATATGTTTGAGTAAAATTATTCAAATTGTCCGTCATATGACGAGATGCTCAAATATCAATAATCCACTCCATGTGTATTTGTGTAACAACACGTCCAGTAGTAAACGTTTTCGGTTATTTCGAAAAAAAAAACAAACCAAAAAAATTTGACAATTGATTTGATACACTAGACCAAAATAACAAATCAACCGACAGATGTTGAATCCACGGCAAAAGAATTTGAAAATTGGTGATGGATTTCAATCACCAAGATAATAATGTTGAACCACCAAAATTGAAATTGAGGCAATTGATATAGTGGGGATATAATAAATCACCAAAATAATATTTAAAGAATAATCCACCAAATTAATAGGAGGGATTTTGTTTTGAGACAAAAAAAAAAAACCACATAAGCCACCAAAGACCCACAATTATGAAGAAATTGCAACCCACGCCAATCGACACAATACCAAGACGACAGAAAACGTGGCAGCTAGGGTTTTAGTTCGGTCAAATTAATTTGCTCTGATACTATGTCAACAAAGTTAAATTAAGCATCCTATGCAAATATATACAAAAACCAAAAATACGGCCCAAGTTAAATAAGGAGAATATATACAAAGTAAACATGCAAATATCTTAGTAAAAAAGAATTATGATGCAAAGAAAGTTATAACTTGGAAACTTCTAGAATACCATTCCGTCAAATATAACGGCAGACCATAAAATTTCATCAATTTTATTATTTGTCTTTGCTTATATGATGAAAAATGTCTGTCCTTTTTTAGTTATGGTGTATAGACACTTGTTTCCCAATGCAATTTTGAGAGGAGATTTTCAGAAAATAATGACAGAAAAAAAAACCATTAAACACGAATAAAAATAAAACGAGAAAATATATTTCAAACAGTCTTTATTATGACAATATATTTTCTTTTTCAAAAATCACCTAATTATTCATATTTTTTTTCTTGTACATCAAAACAACGAAATTACGAGAGTTTGTAAGAAAATAAACAAATAAATCCAACCAAGAATTGACATAGCATTAATCAAAGTCCACGTAATTAATAAAGCCTCTTTCCTTCCACAGTTGGATTGGATTTATTCTTTCTGTTTATTTCGTTGACAATATCGACGCGCTCCTCTATTGAATTAAAATATTTTTTATTATTATTAAATAAGATAAAAGTAAAAATCTCCGAAATTGCTCATGCTTTCTCCATTTCCAATTTCTTTTAAAATTTATATTTTTTCTTAAAAAGGAAAAAAAAAAAGAAAAAGAAAAAGAAAATATTCTTCTCGTTGCTTCAATCTTTCCTCTATCCCATTGTCTGGCATTTCAATTTCCAACCGCAGTTCTCGCTTCCATCCTCTCATCCGCTTAAGCCGGCCTCCTCCATAGCTACACCTCTTCGATCGTCGCCTTCATAATTAACCCATTATTCCTTCTCTCTTCCACCATTTTCAGGTTTTTTTTTAACCTCCCTTTCTCTCCCTGTGTGTTATTGTAATTTGTGTATCTTGCACTTATCTTCTGTAACTTTTGATTTCTTTTGTTTAATGAGATTGTTGGTGATTTGGGCATTTGGGTTTTTCGAATGATTGACAGATTTCCTTCTTGAGACTTCTACGTGGTCGTTTCTGTAGAAAATCGGTGGTCGTGAGGAGGACCGGGAGAAGGTTATTGTTTTTTTTTTTTTTTTATTATTTGGATTTGAGAAAAGAATATCGTTCCTTTGTTTTTTGTTTTCTTTTAGAGACTTGGGCTTTTAGATTTTATGCTGCCCTAATAATTTTCATTGGATGGACCGGTAATTTCTTTTTATCTTGAGATGTCTTTTGCTGGGGCATGCTTTATTTCCTAGTTACACGATGTCCTTTAATTTTGCAATGTTATATATATGTGCACGCAATAATGAAGCGGTTTCCATGGATTTTCCTCGATAAGAGATTTAATTATTGACCTCATAAGCTGTACAAAGAAGGCTGAGAACACGAAGAGCTTCTTAATCCACACAGTTAGGTGGATCACATTCGTGAGTTAACTATTGTTGAAAGAGGAAATGAATGACGAAACCTTTCCAGTAGATTATGGGTTCTTTCGGGGAGTGGAATAACAAGTGTTTAGAGGGTTAGAAAGGAATTCTTGTGATGTTTGGTCCTTTGCTAGTATCATGTTTTTCTTTGAGTTTCGATTTCTAAGACTTTTTGTAATTATGCCATAGATATCATTTTGTATAGTTGGAGCCCTTTCTTTAGCAGGGTTCCCTTGCTTCTTTTGTGGGTGGGGTTCTTATGTACGTCCTTGTATTCTTTCATTTATTCACAATAAAAGTTGATGTTTTCATTAAAATAATAATAGTAATAAGTGATCGGAACCTTTCCGGTAGAAGGAACCAATGACACCCTGGTAACCTTAATTGTCCTCGAGGGTCTTCTATATCCATTTTGGTTCTAAAAAGTCATTCACGTGGAATTGTTTTAGATAGAGAGAAGTTAATTTCATATTGGTTTATTTTTCCAATCTTGCACATAGCTTATGATGCTGTTCCTCGTTAGCAAGTCCACTCTTGACAAGCTCTTGATTTTTTTCTCTCCACTTGCTGTAGCAGCTATGCAGAGCCAACTTGTATGCAGTGGGTGTAGGAGCATTCTTCTTTATCCAGGAGGGGCTACCAATGTATGCTGTGCATTATGCAATACAGTCACCTCAGTTCCTCCTGGTATACAATTTTTCTTATTGATTCTTTCCCCTTTTTGGTCGTTAAAAGCGTTGAGGAAATTATGATAACAAATGTAATGTGCTAAGTTAACTATAGAAGTTTCCAAGTTGTGCTAAGTTGACTGTAATCCCAATCTGCTTGACAAACTGTTTAATTTAGGCTGATGGGATAATGGTCAAGTATGTGACTTCGTTTCCTAATTCAATTATGGCATGGAGACAAGAATATCTACAATTGTGGACATTTTAAGTGGCATGCAAATCTGATTATATGAAAGGGTGTTGTCATTTACACCAATAAAGAGCATGAAATAAAATCAAGTCCAAAAAAGATTCTAATTATAAGAAATTATCCCTGAAAATTCTTGCATTCCATTCACACCAAAGTTTCCAGAAGATAACCTTATTGGTAGCAAGCCATTAAAAAAGAAAAGAAAAGAAAAGAAAATAAGGCGAGGATATGATAAATCGTGCCCAGCATAACCACAGACCAACCAAAAGTGTCAAACATAAAGAGCCAATAACACTGAGCAAGGACAATATGCAAACAAATGATAAAGGATAATCTTCATGTGATGAGCATATAAACCCTATTGATAGCAAGACATAAAGTCTTCCAATCACCATGGGAAGGGTGACCCAAAAAAAATAGATGCGAAGATCTCATAAATTGCGTCAGGCATAACCATAGACCAACCAGAAGATAAAGAGCCAATAATGATAAGAAAAGGTACAATAGGAAAACAAATGACAAGGATACTCTTCATGTGATGAGCAAATAACACACTAGGATGGAGAAAGATAGAAATAAGGCATTCATCGTTGAAGCCGATATGATGTATTAACCTCACCATCGCTTAGTTCCCACCAGAAAACCTTGATTTTCTTTGGATAAGCACCCCTCCAAATGATTGAGTAAAGACGGTTGGACATCAGGTCTTTGGAATGAGGTAAATCCTCCATCAGAAAACAAATAGAAAATGCTTTAGAAGGGTCTAGTGGCCAACACCACGAATTTTTAGCATCCTATAGAACAGCCATTCAACCATTTCAACATCGGTGAGGTTTCTTCGAAAACCCAAATCTCGTATGCCCCAATAAAAAATCATCTCCACAGGAGTCCAAATATTAGAGATCTTATATCTGAAATAGGTTTTTCCTTTATCTTCTTTTTCCCCTTTTCTTTTTCTAATTGGGCACAAAGTTTAACTCAACGAAGGATGCATAGGTAATATGGTCCGCAAGATGGCCCTATCATTATATGAGCATACACTGCAAAAATCATTTACAAGAGCATAAGAAAAATACATTTTTAAGATTTATCCCAAGTTCCCAACAATTTGGATTTTTTATTTCTTCTTGTGTGTAAATGACGTTTTCTTCATTTAAGATATGCAAATATCTTCTGTGCATAATTATTTTGTGCATCTCTCTCTCTCTCCCTACCTATCTATATTTGATAAATGTCCTAAATTCTCAAAAGAGCTAATAGATACTCATTAAAGGAACTATACTGTTAAAGCTGTTGATTGATTTTAAGTGTAGCATAAGACTGTCAATAGACTGAGGTGTGGAAATTGACGTGTTTATAGTCCTTTGGACCAATGTAACTAGCCCTTTTTAGGAATTTCCATTTTTGAGTGGATGGTTTAGATTTAGAAGCATCACAGTTGTAATATTTGCTTATACCAAATGAGGTAAATTAGTTAGAAGAAAAGAATAAGGGGTTAATTTCAAACAATTATAAGTAATATAACTGATGAAATAGACCATCTATAGAAAAGAATTACTGTGATCTGCAAAGCAAAAGGAAGTCATAAACTAAGAAGCATGGATACAGACATGACTCAATGATTTCTGAAAAGTAGGACAAGGATATGTAGGGGACAAATTTCTTTTTTATTTTTAGAATTAGAATGCGTATATATTTATATATTAATACCTCTTTATAGATAAAACAAGTAAATTTAACAAAAAAAGTAATATATACTCCACTAAAAACATACAAAGTTAAAGTCAACTAATGATATTTGAAAATTTAAAAGATATAGAAGGATTTAGTTGGCTATGACTATAGGTAGAAGATGTCATCCTAATACATTAGAAATGATCATATAAGGATTAGAATCTCTATTCTTTTTCCTACTTTTTAGGTTAGTTTTTTTAAGCCGTGTTCTAAATTAGATTCTCGCGAAATGAAAGTAAGGATGAGAATCTCTATTCTTTTTCCTACGTTAGAAATGATCATCCTAAATTAGACCTTTTGTTTTTGTTTTTTCTTTTTTGTTTTCGTTTTTGTTTTTTTTTTTTTTTTTTTTTTTTTTTTTTTTTTTTTTTTTTTTTTTTGTTATAGTGATTCTGATAGAAGATTCTGGTATTAGTTTCTTTATGAGATTGGAATATCAAGGATTCATCCAGGAGTATATTATACTCCTGAAAAAATAGGGTTGTGATAGGCTTCTTTGCAAGTTTGGAGTTTTGTGGGTTTATGCAGAACAATTGTGCCTTTCTATAATTGGCACATATTCACGTGAAGATGTTCCAAGTGGAAGATTATCGTGTTTGTAACCTCTTCATGGAGTATTTTGTTTAAAGTTTAGGGTAGGCTAATATATCAATGGTCCCTAATCTTGTAGGTAAATTCACAATTTGGTTCTTAATCTTTAAATTCTCAATTTTACCCTTAATGTATTAAAAATTCCCTTTAAAGTCCTCCATGAAATACTCTTTTAACATTTGTTAGTTGAACTTTCGACCGGATCTGATTGAAAAGTTATCCATCTTTTTACTTGGTAGACAAAAATGCAAATTATATGATGGTGGACAGTAAAAACGAGTTGAGTAAGACGTTAGACTTGCTTATTCATGATGAATATTATTTTATTAGTTTCTAATTTTAATGTGTATTTCCTAAAAATCAACCATTAAGTTCTGATAACAGATGTGTTGAAGCGTGTCTCCTTTCCTGTAGCATATAAGCCTTTTAGTCCTCCATACCTCTATTTGTCATGTGGTAACTCTTTTGAAGTCTTATATCAGAGATTTGGGCTTTGCATTTGCAGGAACAGATATGGCTCAACTTATATGTGGAGGTTGCAGGACATTGCTCATGTACGCACGTGGGGCAACAAGTGTTAGATGCTCTTGCTGTCATACAGTAAACCTTGCACCTGGTATGAAGAAAATTATCGTTGCTTTTGAGTTTTGGAATGGATATAATGGATATTTGAAAGTGACAGCTCCTTATTTGTTTGAACTTTTATTTATTTAGTGAATTAGGGATAACAGTAAGACCTGGGTTTATTGTGTATGCTATTATTGAACTTTCCCGCTATAATTCTCTTGGTTCTCTTTCCTTTTCTCATATTTCTCAACTTTTCTTCCTTCATTCTTCTTTTTGTTTATTTTGTATGTTTCTGAGGAAAAGGATCATAATATCTTTGAGAGTAGTTTTTTGCTTTGCTTGAGAACACAAATGGTTTTGTTGTTGCTCATCTCTCTCAAACACTGCTGTTGTATTGCATTTTTTAAAATTATTAATAAAGGATTCGTCTTAAATCTTTCTATTATTATTCTTACGGTTGCAACCTAGAGGAGTTGTTTTTAGTTCCTTCTAAGGGGTAGTCTTGCTTGGGAAAGGATGTGGGATCTTATTTCTGCAAATTCTGGTCTTGTTTATGCTGGTTTCTGTATTATGCTATTAATTACTAGACACTCAAAAATTTCTGATGTTATATTAGTTAGCTAGGTTACTGAGTTTTTATGTTTGGGTGCTTGTGACTGTTAAAAAAGCTACGAACCAGGTTGCACATGTTAACTGTGGAAACTGCCGAACAACACTCGTCTTTCCATATGGTGCTCCATCAGTCAAGTGTGCGATCTGTCACTATGTTACAAATGTTGGTGTAAGTATAATCCATTTCTTTTGAGAGGCAGCTGAAATTTCTTGATATTTTTAGTTTGTTGGGTCGGTGAATGTGATGGGTTGGAAGTTCTCTCCTCTTGATATGAAGCCATACTTTCTTCTGTGTGCCTCCTCCAGCATTTATAAATATTCTTTATTTTCATTTTGGAAACCAACTCAGACTATTTTCGATGTGGCTTTAGTTAAACTTAACTAACGTGAGAGAATGGATACAAGTAAATTTTGAGGTCAAGGTGCGGTACATTTTATAGCAGTCCAATACTTGTTCCATTCCGAAATAATCGTGTTTTTATGCATGGGTTGGTAGGGAGTATTAAGGAAGAACAAAATGTACAAAACTTCAAAAACACAAACTTATGTCCCAGACATTTAGTCTATAAACTTCCCATTAACCTGAGGTGGTGCAGTTTGGATCTGTTAAATGCTTCTGATTATGTATTCTCTTGTTATACATGATAAGTGCTAATATTTTCTTCCAGCTCTTCATGTTTTCTCCTTTGATGTCTCTTTGCAGATATCCAACGTAAGGGTTCCTATTCCAGTGCACAGGCGTAATGGAACAATTAGCTCTGGGATGCCCCCTTCATCATCGGTATGTTCTCAAGCTTTTCATTTCTCTCTCGTCCCTCCTTTTAGGCCTCTACATTGACCATTTAGTGGATTTGTAATTTTGATTTTGCGGC
This sequence comes from Benincasa hispida, assembly GCF_027475165.1. Taxonomy (NCBI): domain Eukaryota; kingdom Viridiplantae; phylum Streptophyta; class Magnoliopsida; order Cucurbitales; family Cucurbitaceae; genus Benincasa; species Benincasa hispida. The sequence goes on from NC_143480.1 coordinate 2,103,186, forward strand.
ATACTCGATTTAGGATTGTTGACTATTTTCGTTTCCTGCAGTCTCAGAGTCAAACAGTAGTAGTTGAGAACCCTATGTCTGTTGACGAAAGTGGCAAATTGGTAAGTATTCATGCTGTTTGCTCGGTTCTTTTCCCTTAACCCTCCTTGGAATTATACGTTCCCTGATTTATTATCAACAACAAAATGTGAAGACTACTAACATTCTGAATGACAGGTGAGCAATGTCGTCGTCGGTGTCACGACAGATAAAAGGTAACTCGGTGAGATGGTTGTTGAATGATGGCACTTGCTATTAGCGGCTTGAAAAGGATGGGAGGAAGCGATCTATATATCTATCTCTCTCTAGTACATCACTATACTGCTTGGAATATGAATATGGTTTTGGAGATTTCTGTATAGTTTGTCTCCGGATTTGCCCTTAAAAGGTCACCATTCATTCTTGAGTCGAACTTCAATTTGAGGTTCAGAGAACTTTTTACCCTGTGAATGCGATGTATATTGTGGACCTGAAGAATTGAGGATCTGTACTATATTACTTGTGTGATTTATGTACCGAATCATTGAGCTGTATCGCAAGTAAAAATATTATACACCCGTCGTGTATCCCCTTCTGGTAAATATGAGTATACACGCTGTCTTGTAATTTCTGTTTCCTTCATTGTTGGTATGCATTTTGAATTTCCATTGGTTTTGTTCATATCCTTTTGCCAATTTTTTTTATGCACAACTCTCTTCTTAGAAAGTGATGTGGCCTAGGTTTCTCATTGAGATTTTAAAGCTATGAAATCTCATTGAGGTTTCAAGATTAAGATTCTACTTTTAATTCAATCTCAAAGTTCAAAGGTCGATCCAAGATTAGCCCAAACTTTATCTAAGTTCAGCCTAAAGTTATCCTTTGACCTGAATGGTCCAATCCAATCTATTTATTCTTTAGATTGGATATGAATCACCATTTTGATAAGTTATATTTAGATTGGTCCGTTGGACATGTCCAATTAGCATTATCATTGGACTAATCCAATATATTATATGTATACATATATGTATAATTCCTTTTTTAAAATATACTTAGATATATCGTATTTTTTTAGTTAACATTAATTTTTTAAGTGTTAAAAACTAATAGAACTTTTTTAGATAATTAAATACTAAATAAAATCTTATAGTATCAATAATTTTATCTAGAATAAAATACAAATTTAATAAACTTAATAACATTTATTTCAAGAAAATCTAATATATATATATATATATATATATGTTTTTAAATAATTAAATAACTGATATTCAATGAGCTAATCCAATAGGTAGATTTGGCTATTGAAGGTTAGGCCAACCCTTGGACTTACGCTTAGGTCGAGCTGGATTGTGTCGGTCTAATAATGAATGTGACTTTTAATATAAACAAGGAAATGATACACCATAAGCTATCAAAATCACGATAGACAGATTTTTCATACACTCTAATGTGTAAGTCACGATTAGATTAGAGTGACGTAGAACTGAGTTAAGATAGTAGAAGAGTTCACTATTGGTGGGATGAGACTCTTTTTTAATCAACCCCCATAACGACATGTGAAATTGGTAGGTCTAAAAAAGGGCTTCACAATCATTCTGATAAAGATAAAGTGGTGTGTAAGCAATATTATCCTCTTCTTTATCCACTTACTGAACGAGCTCTGAGTAGAGCCCCCCATAAAGAGGAAAGCCTCTTTTTAGTAATAATACTCCTGTAATTCATAATGACAACCATTCTCTTGTTCTTCCAGCCATCTTTCTATATCATTTGGTGACAAGTCTGGCCATTGCCAAGTTCCAATAAGTAAAATATGAGAGAGGGAGAGAGAAGTCAACTTAGTTATTACCTCACTTTTGAATTTCAATCTAAATTACAGAAACCAGCTAGATTTACTTTTTTTCCTTTTTCTTTCTTACATCAGAAAACATTTACATCCAAAAAAATGAATGAAAAAATTGGTTAACACACCTCCAAATTATTCAAAAAGGAAGAAGGCAGAGCAGGTGGTAAACAAACACAATACATGATCTTTTTCTTTTTCTTTTCATGAAGGGGGAAGAATTGACTCACCCTCCAAAGCTCTCAATTAGTAGTATTGTTATATGAGATCTTCAAAATCACTGAAAGAGGAATGTTGATTATATGGCCTGCACTCCCAAAAAGTCCAATTCTACCAAAGCTAGCAACCGAGCTGTTCATCGTGGCATTGAAGAATATGGTTAGCTCTTGTTTCTCGCCACTGCCGATCGTAAATCGAATTGGAGAAACCTTTAAAGAAATTCCATAAGGAGCGCTCCAACCAACGCTGTAAAACTCAGGTCCAGCAATGTTGGTCACGGTTCGTTGCACTACTCTCGACTGGTTAAGTTTTGCTATCGTCACAGAGGGCAAGTTCAAATCAGCTCCAGTGATGCTAGAATTGTAAAGCCCGCAGTTCTGGCCTGTGTAGTTGAAGACCACAGGAGATGATCCATTGATACCGCAAAGAAACGACATATAATCATTGTAACCTACAAGAAGCGAACTCGAACATCATACCATGCAGTTACTGCCAAAATGATCATCAAGAAAAATAGGCAAATAGATCATAAAAAGTAGGCTATAATGTTAAATGTACTTACTGGAATCAAATATCAACCCTGGGTTGAGAGCTGCTGTTGCATTCACAAAACCACTTCCCATATCGAAAGGTGTAGCTGGAGACTGATTCTGTTCGGGGTTAGCATAAGCACGTTGAGCCATGATTGGTCCACCAGTCTTGTCGTAAAGAGAAGCTGTCGTCGATAGTGCAGAAGCAATGGCTGAAGGACTAAGACTAGGAAACTTCTGCTTTATGAGTGAGGCTAGGCCAGCAATATGAGGAGCAGCCATGCTTGTTCCCGACATCATTGCAAAGTTTTCACCTGGGGAGTTCGTAAAAGTTAACTTTTGATGTCTGAGTTTTAATGTTGTATGTAAAATCAAAACCGTTGCAAATGATTACCAAGAAATTCGATAGAGTCGGTGGCAACAGAGCTCCAAGCAGCCCATATGAAATTTCCAGGAGCTACCAAGTTGGGCTTCATAATATCAGAATCATCAAGAGAACTGTCTTCTGGATCTGGTCCTCTAGCAGAGTAGTACATAACTTGTGGGGCAGTAGAGCTATAATTTGCCTTCAATCCTCCACATATGCTAGCAACAGCTCCAAATTTAGAAATTTTCTTTGTTAATCCATCTACTTCCAAAGAAGAATTGTAGTATTGAAGAAGCATCTGCAGAAGAAACCATGAATTTCAGAACCATAGAGAGCAAGGGTGGGGAGGGAGCTAATTATGAACAAATGAACATAATCCATTTTAAAGCCCCACTTGGATGCAAAAAGGTTTTGACAGCCACTTTGTATAACTTATTACATTGATGACCATAAGAATCTAGAACCTATCAGTCAAAAAGTTGCATGTTGATTCCTTGTAAAAAGCTAACAAGGTAGAGCACAACCTTGGAATCTTCTGGTGATGAAATTATGATGCCAGGCATTTTCATTGGAATTGGGTTGAGCCTAAAACCTATCACAAAAGAATCCATATAGAAAATAACACCAGCAGCACTCAAATTTTTTGCCGTCTGTAATGCCTGTTTAACCGTAGAAAGCCCTAGCACAAATCTGATTGAGTAGCTGCATATTAGAAGGTTCCCTTGGACCAGATCCTGATCAAAGTTACTGGAGTCTTGGCATTCGCCCACATACATGTCCTCCGACACGTTTGTGTCATTGTTCAATGCATGTATTGCAGCAATTAGTTTGTACTTCGTGTCATTATAAGTCCCAGCTGAAAAGGAGAAAATGAATTAGATTTTATCTACCAAGAAAATAGGAGCATCTATTGCATATATTCAAGTTGCTCCCATGAATATCGTTAAAATGCAGGCATGAAAAACAATAACCATAATGAACAAATAAACACCCAACTGAATTACATACTTGAAAGAAATGGAAGAGACGTTGGATAGGCTAATAGAGAACAGTGGAAAGTAAAAGACGGGATAAGGATCAGATAAAATAGATGAGGGAATGAAAACAAATAAAATAGTGTAATATCAGGATAACACTATGATGGAGGGCTATATTTCCTATTAAGAATTACAGTGCACACTACCAAACTATAAAGAATCACTATCATTAAAATATATTGTATCGTTAACTTCACAAAGTATACTATATTTTCTCTGATCGTTAAAATTGTTCCCAGATAATCACTATCATATTAAGTTCAAACTAAATGGAGCAAATTTCTCCTATTGTGGCGAACAAAATCAACTTCAGCTATAATCCTCACTACGCTTTGCATTTCCTAGACAAGTTCATAATATGCTTTAAGCTAATTCAAGACAGTATCAAGAGTCAGATCTCCCTGCTTTCTTAAAAGATTGAAATCCCCTTTTCCTTAAAGTGGAAGAGTAGTACAAACAGAGAAGACAGACAGAAACTTACGTGCAAGTCCGACTCCTGGGATGGTGACATTATTGCCAAGGCTTATAGAGTTAGCGTAGCTTCTATCATGAGAAGCAGCACCAACAGTAAAGATCCATGGACTGAAGGAAGACATGCTCTTTGGTGCTGGTCCAGTATTGCCAGCTGCTTGCACAACAAATATACCAGCCTTTACTGCAGAGAGCAGTGCCATATCTATGGGATTAAAAAACGTTGCAATACCAGGGGGACGTCGATTCGGTGTGATTGATAAACTTATTATATCCACACCATCTTGAGCAGCCTACAAATGACATCATAGATTACTATAGGAGCACAAAAGGATAGAGTTGCACTCTCATTTGTTTACACATTCTAGATGTAGGTAACCCTGCATCCTCAAGAGTTGAACTGCTTACACTTATTTTAGATACAAAAGTTTGATACTAAGTCCTCAAGAACTTCTCAACTCCATCTTCCATTGCAGAGCCAGAAACAAACTAAACAACTTTTATAATGGAAAACAACTAAGCATATCATACATTACACACCTGATCAACTGCAGCAACAACATCAGCAGCAAAACCTCCAAAGCTTTTGTACAGTGCCTTGTAAACAGCAATGCTGAATAAAGAAGCATAAGCAAGCATTCAAACAAGGAAGCAAATGAAACTCATGCAATATAACATGTACTTTAAAGTATTAGTTAAATAAAAAAAAATTAGTATAACAAAGGAAAAACAAATTAATAGCTCTACGAGCGACTGTAGCCTAAGTCCAGATTAATTACTGTGAACGAGGAGCCATCCCACTGGCATTTCCAAAGTGATGTCCAGCAACTATGACTGGAATGCCATGGTTTCCAGCAGCAATTGAAGCTGTGTGCCTGCAGATATAGGGTCAAACCATTTTTATTAGAATTAATACATATATTATGCAGGCAACTGAAAGGGAAAAATATATATCCAAAGAAATGGAACTAGTGAATATTTTACCAGGATGAACCTAAAGTGGAAAAAAGATGGGGGAAAAGAAGGAAGTATAGCGTGGGAAAGAGTATACAAGTCAAATGTCATTTGCATAATCTACGTTTCCCTAAAACCTTATAGCTCGTCATTTAGGTTCCTTGAAGAAAACGTAACAAGCAAAACAATCCAAAAATCATATTCTCATCACCTTCTGTAAAAGCCTTCCTCTAAAGATGGTACTGGCTTTAAGGAAAGGAGTTATGTATATGTATGAGGAGGAGATACTGCTAGTTTTATCGAAAGGGTTTTTTTTTTTGGTACTGAAAATAATATATATATATATATATTCGATGCTTCAAACCAAAAAGGAGGAGTGGAGCTGGGTATCTGATGTCATGACTAGTAAGGACTAAAACCAACAGAAATGTTAGTTTGATCCACAAACTTCCAAACAATGAAAGAAACACTTACGTGCCATGTCCATCACCATCAAATGGTGATGCATAATCCTGAGATGCATTAAATATTCCCCTTGTTATAGCTGATGCTGCAAAATGGCGTGCTCCCACAAGCTTTCGATTGCAAGATCCAGATGGAAAATCTGGAGTTACCTCACAGATTCCAGAGAAGTGAGCAGGAACGGGAAACGGATTATCAGTCAAATCATCAGCAAAGCTGGGGTGCGATGGATCAATGCCAGTGTCAATGAACCCAATCACAATCCCAGCTCCAGCAGACTCAAAGCCACCATCTTGAGACCAAGCTCCCTGCGGTAGGCCCAAGAACTGTGGAGTATGGGTCGTTGCAGTTCTTACAGAGAAATCCATGACAACATTTGCCACCTCTATCCTCTTTGAAAGTTTGTTTGCCTATAAATTAAAAGATACCAGTAAATCAAAACCTATTTCATGCATCTTTTAAACTAAAATACAAAGTCCATCACAGTGCGTTTCTTAGACACCAAAGTGTTAGTCGACAGTACATAATTCCTTCTGAGCAAATTTTTTAAGGTAAACACTAACAATTAAACACCATCATAGTTTAAAGTAGAGAATCAATGATGATGAAGCAAAAAGGAGGGAATAGATTACAAACTTGTACCTGTTCTTCGGTAACAAGCACAGCAAATCCATTGATCAAGAAATGGTAACTGTACAGTTTTAAATATTTCTCCCCCTTCAAGACCTTCTTCAACAATGAATCATGAACTCGGGCTATGTAGGATCTATATCTTCGATGCTTTCTCGATATGTTTCTAAATAAAATAACATCAAAGCAGTAGAGTTTAAATTACAACTTTAAAAAAGATATGATTATACTACATGTAAATGAATTGAACAGACTAAACAGAAGGAAGAGCATAAACGAAAAAGGCATAGCATTATGGCCAATCACAGCCACCATGGCGTGGAGGATTGAACAAATAGTCAAACAAACAATAACTTCAATCAGTTATGATTAACTGTGCATCGAGGGCAAAACAAAACATCGGTTATACATTAATAAAAAAATTAGCAAAATAACTTGAAAATAATAGTTTCCACAAGGTTGTGGAATAGTTTCCATGAAACTCCACTGAGAAACAGAGATAGAAGACTAGTAAATGCAACAAAACTATACATAACACAAATTAACTATACATAACACAAATTCTGCACCACCCTACACAATAGAGGTACCAAATGATGAAGAAAAATAAAATTTTGACAGAGAAAGAAGGAAAAACTTCCAAACCCAAAAAAAAGTAACTAATATCAAATCAACTACATAAAAGAGAACATGTCAACAACTCATGCTTGAACAAATGCCCACGTTGGGGTTTAAGAAAATTACAGTAATTGCAAATGTCTTATACAACAAGTTTTCATCATATTTCAAGTAAAGCACTAAAATGAGGAGCTTAGAGCTGCCAAATGCAAGTGTAAGAGAGAAGCGAAAAGAGTGATGGAGAAGTACCTTGGTTTGTGGATGCTTAATCCACCAGAAGTACCAAGCCTAAAAGAAGTGGTATTTTGTCTAAGCTGACCATAGTAATGAGTAGTAGAAGGAGGTTCCTTGAGAGTTACAATGTAAACAGCTGTTGAATCACCGAATTCGTCAAGACAAGATGCGCATAGAAACATCCCAAAACAGACAACAACACATAGTAGACGTGCACAGTGAATAATATCCATTAGGGAACAGTAACTAAACCCAAAAGAACACTCTTTTAAGTGTTGTAATCAGAAGATCCTTCCCCTCATATCTTGAAGCATAAGCTTGGTTGTAGTCTCTTTTGAGTACTCAAATAGAAACAAGGGATGCACAAACACGAAAGTAGGAAACTCTAAATCTAGAGGCTAATAGTTCCAAGAACACAATGAAGAAACAGCCATGAAAACTTCCCCTCTCAAATGGGGAAGTGATAATAATGGCCAAGAAAGCAGACCCTTCTTCTTTTCGGTGATAAAGAACCCACTTTCGTTCACTTTTTGTGCATCTACTGTAGCTATTGAGAGAGAGAGAGGGTAAAGGAGGTGAGAGAAGAAGAGATTGTATTAATGGCAGCTGTGTTGATGGAAATAGCCAATCTGCAAAAACTTTCTTGGGTAATGTGAATTTGAACGTTTTAATAACTCAAAGCCAAAAACGAAAGGGAAACAAAAATACATAGAAACACAGGGCAGAGGCAGAAAGCTAGGGAGTAGTAATCCGAGTAAAGAAACAAAAACGTTTTCTTTGTTCTTATTCTATGATCCGACTAAAAGGGGGCTCTCGGTATTGGCCTGTAAGTCAAGAAATTTGATTTTAAAGAACAAGGGAAATTTTAACACAGAATCTGACAACTACATTTCCAAAAATGTTAAACAAAATTGCTCCTGATAGTGAAATCTCATATTATAGCAATGACCCACATTCAAAAACAAATTTAAAATTAGGATTTCCTAATAAAGATTGAATTTTTATGTAAATAATGTACTAAGAAATTCCATGGAAGTACAAAGGGGAACAAAGACGTTGGGACAATGTGCAAAGGAAAAATGGGGGTACGTGTGAGAAAATGTTAGGTTCACTCATAAATTTTACCTTTTTTTTTCCTCTACTTTCTTTTTCTTTGTCCATTTGCTCCCAACGTTCGATTTTTTTAAGCTCACCCGTGAGAGAGAGAGTTTTAGTTTTGTGGGAGTAATGTGGGACGGTGGTGTCTGTGGAGGCTCGCACGTGCCAAAAGTGAGAAATTAGTGGACATTTTCTTTTTTATATATTTTATTTCATTTCAATCTCAAGTTGCCTTTTTTTACTTAATTTTCTTTCATAATAGTTAATTAGCAATTACAATGATGGTTGGGCCATGCAAACAAAACTTATTATTTATCATACATTACTTTTGTGAAAATTCCACTATTTACTTTTCCTCATTTTCTGACTAGAATGGAGGATTATCTTTTCCTTAATCATTGTCATTGGACTTTATTGCTTAATATGTGAATAGTGAGTAATGTTGGACTTTGTGGTAAATATATATATATACCTTTGGCAGTTGAAAAGGAGTTTGATCATGAAGATGAAAATATAGCCAAACATATCTACCTTGCTCTGTTTAAACATACTATTGGTCATAAATGCTTAAGCATGCTCCTATGCTTGAGCTATTAAAGTTACCCAATTTGAACATGTATTGACTAGTAAGATATTTTGTTTAATGGGCTAAAAATAACTTGCATATAGACTATTAATGTGGGATGAAAAAAAAATTACTCTAGTTTATATGCCCTTCATTTACTATGTACTATTCTAAATGAGTACTGATTATATATTTTCAACCTTCAATTAAAAAGAAATATAACTAATTCTATTTGAAAACTTGTTGTTACTAGATCATTGTACTTAGAATGAACTATGAACCTACTAAACAAAATTTGGTGTGTTATTTAATTCAAGCTAGAACTTGTTATATTTTATGGTCTAATGTACTTACGTACTTGAGTTTTTTAGGGAGAGGCATCTACTCTATATTTTTTTAGTGTACTCATTCTATCATGTTGTATTATTGTTTAGGAAGATTATAAATCTTTTATTATGCCTAGTTTACTCATCCCATCTTATTATATTGTAGATCAAAATAGACAGTCTTAAAAAGATGTATATAATCTTAATAATGAGTAACATGTAGGTGTGATGTTAATGATTTTTGTTATATATAGAATTAACCTATGATCAAGGCTAGGGCTTGATAAGGGTGAAAAGCAAAGGTAAAATTTACAATCTCAACTTTAGGCATGGGGTTCTAAAATCCATTTGTTATGAGCTTGTATAATTGTTGTTGATACATAGGGCATCAAAGAGCACTTTTTATTTGTCAAAGTGGTAGGCCCAACCAAAGCCCATCATATGACTAGCTGACCATCTCTAAACTAAAGCACATAGAAAATATATAGCAATTTGAGGGATTATTTTTCATGGAGTCTTGACTGTCTCTAAAGGAACCTGATTCCACAATCATTTACATCACTTCCTCTTGGATTTTCATTTATAAACTTCCCCCATGTGTACCAAACAATTTGTATTGCTCACTGAAAGAAAAGTGCTAAAGGATGAGTGCTCTTTCTTTTCTTCATTCTTGTCATAATAACATCTGGAATTACATAACATTATAAGATATTTTAGATTGAGATTAAAATAAATGGAAAAAAAAAGGTTAAGTGTCTTAAAAATTTACCCATAAACTTGACAAGGTATATCAAGTTCTTACTTCAAACTTTCATTTTTCAACAAATTGGACTTTAAACTTTGATAAATATTGCAATATCTTTACCATAACCTTTCATAAGTATTACAATTTTTACAAGCTTATAAATGGTACTCTTACCAAAAGAGTAAAAATTCTCATCTATTTCACGAGCTTATAAAGAAGGTTTGTGATCCTAAATATCCCTGCTAAGTACCTTCATTTATGTCTCCAATTCTAACAATGTTAAAGAGATTTGGTAGTAAAAAAACTCTACTAAAGATGGTAAATGTAATTCTGAAAATTCATTATACTCCAATCATTTTACAAATACAAGTATGCACTTTATCACATCTCTAAATACATACAATGCCAACTAACAAAAGGATGCTTTTGATCAATCATTTTTCCTTCAATTATGATAAAGTTTCAACCAAAAATATATAAGGAACATGCAAATTATAATGTCTCAACAAAGAGAGACATACAAACAATCACGCCATCTGAGAAATGAAGGTCATAAAAAACAACATTTTAATTTTCTCATCTCCATAAGTTATAGTTGATTTCTCCATCTCCATATGTCGGAACCCGTTTAGTAGTCATTTGGTTTTTGGTTTTTTGGTTATTAAAAATTAAGTCTATCCTCTCAATTTCTTACAATATTCTAAAAGAGTTAAATTATTAGCCAAAGTCTAAAATTAAAAACAAATTTTTAAAAACTCTTTTATTAATTTTCAAAATTTGACTTGATTTTTTAAACTATTGGTAAAAGTATAAAACAAAGTAGGAAATTTAGAAATTAAAATGATGTTTATAACCTTAATTTTCAAAAATTAAAAACCATAAAGTTACAGTTATCAAATGGGACCTTGAATTGGCAAGGGACGAAATCTACTGCAATATGCTGGTCAAACCTCTCACATCTCCGATAATTGATTTATGCGATCACACTTGCAGAAGAAAGTAATCTTTCCTAGACTCCCTCCTTTAGGGATCAAATTGGAAAGGAGTTCCCTTCTACAATAACATTGACACTTCGGAATTTTCACTTCACAGACTGGGGGACGGTGATGAGACTTTGCAGTATAGTTATTCTTTTAAGTAATATAGTTTGCATTATAGTATTTATTATTTCTAACACTTGGTTTGGAATTTCTTTAAGCAGACATAACTAAGAGAGTGTAGCATAAAATTGAATACACACAAAAGAGACAGAGAAATGGTCCACCAGAAGAATCCCGCCTTGTTCAAAGACAGTGACAAAACAGCGGACCACGTAGATCTGAGAAAACTTGGCCTTTTCAAAACTTATATCTTAGTTGGTATGTGCCCCCAGAAGGTGGAGCATTGTGTGGTTCTTATTCATGGCAACTGTCTCCCTGACAAAGGAAGAAAATTTTGGATTGAGCAAACCACCATTATTATTTAAACCCTTTAGACTTGTGAAGAGTTAAAGAGCCATTCAGAACATGGCATTACTTGGCATTCATGCTGATTGGAAAGAAGTTGCTTCTTCCTACCCTTATATAATCCCCTCCAAACCCATTACATTTGTTTCAAGAAAAAGAAGGAAAAAAAAACACATACGCAACTCATATGCACACAAAAATATATAGATTTTCTCATTTTAACAGGAGAGGTTCCAAAATACAGAACCTTCAGTTCGTACTACTCAGACTTGAGGTCCTTAAGTAATCCTATATAGTGCCTAACACGGATTAAAAAGTGAAAGGGGCAAGCGAATCTACCTAGAGAAATGGCGATCAGGAATTGGCAATTCACATTAAAATCCTGCATTTGAAGTATATCTAACGGTTAAATTGCAAAACCAGGACCACAATTTGCTAATAAAAGTACATTGTCGAATCCTACAACAGCATCAACACAAATACGAAGAGAGATCAGGCCAGGGAGATGAACCAAGCTGTAGGCCCTGGCAAGTGAACCTTAGGTTGAAGCAACAAAAGATAATATCCACCGAAGCCTCCACAGATCATCCATGTAATATGTCTGCAACAAATAATTATCAAGTTACTGAGAAATGATCAACAGCAAAATTATATGATTGCACGGTAATTTAATGTTTCGATATTGGACAAAATTTTGAATCTTAGAATGGTTGTAAATTTGTAACATGTAAAGTTAAAAAACTTAAGATGACCAAAGTTTCTCCCTGCAGAATATCGTCTTGGTTTAAATCAGGTGGTAACAAATCAAGATTGTAACAGCCGTTACCACCTCATTATACCAATCAAGCATTCAGATCTTGTAAAGAGGGGCATATTTTACCAACAAAGCTGTTAGAGATATAGAACGTGGAGAAAGAACCAATTTTGACATACACATGAAAGTGCCATCAAAGCATTGAGAGAGGAATACACGATAATTAGTGCATATCTATGAATAAACCATATAAAGATCTTCACAAGATGGTCATAAGTTAGGATCATAGCTAATTTTCTGAGTCAGTTACTCAATTGAGAAAGTCATTAAGGAAAAATATTGATACCTGAAAATATTTCAACCTCATCAACAACAAGGGCTATCCACAAACTAGGAAGTTGGGAAATAAACATCCGCTTGGAAGAAATACTCCTCCAGTACAAAGCAAAATAATACCATAAAAAATTTCTATTTAGAAAAAATATATTTTATTATCACAACCTGGCAAACATTAAGTCACTAAATTTATTTATAGGAACATTCAGTCAAACCTAGGAAAATGTGACCGTCTGACACGCTAAATAACGTGTGTGAATTAATATTTTTTCCCTCCAATTTTGGACACCACTCTAAAAAATATTTAGCTTACAATTTTAAGGGATGGAAATTTTCTTGTAGGTTGATCGATCCTAAAGTATTATGATGATATCTTCTTCCAGTCATAGCCAACTAAATATTTCAATATCTTTTAAGATTTCAAATACCGTATGGTTTAACTTTGTATGTTTTAGTAAAGTATATTTTATTTTTCTGTTAAATTTACATGTTTTATCTATGGAAAAGTATTAATATATCAATATATACACATACATTTCACTAAAACAAAACATGTTGCCAGTGGGTTCATGTCCAACTTTTTTAGAAATTGATGTCCATATCGTTTCTGTTTGTGTCAGTCCTCAGAGTCAACCCGTTTAATCCAAATGTAGATATTTCACTAAAGAAATCTTTCTTATACCAACAAAAGTGTTCAGTTATTGAAGAGGACCTGTCAGGGAATTTGGAAGGAAAAAAAGCCCCAAGAATGTTAATTTTCTCCTACGGGCTCACTCGCTTAGGCCATTATTTTAAATACCGCTATTTATTATGGAATCAGAAAAATAATAGATCCTTATCCTAAGCAGTACCCATAAAGCAATAAAGAAAGAACCTGCCAATGAGGAACAAGTGCAAACAGCAGAAGAACAAGTAATCAACAATATCCTAACTCCTGCACAGAGAAAAACAAGGGAGGGACAAAAGTAGCAGAAAAACTTATGTAACTCTGGCTGTGTTTTGGGAGGGAATTTCCTCCACCCAACGCCCCTAGGATGTCCCCCTTCCTTCTTCTGATAATTATTTTACACAGTTTCTAGTTGGAGGGGGAATAAATGATATGTAACTTTCTTCTCAATCTCAAATACTGAATTCTTACCATCTACAAGTTATTTCCTCCGGTTCTAAATGAAATTGTTCTAGGTTTGGTGTGAGAACCATACTCCTACTTCCAAATTATGCCATTGAATGTTATTCTAAAGCTTGGCATGCGAATGAAAACAAAAAAGGGACTAAACTGAGTTGGTCAGCTTTTCTGCATAGTCAGAGTGGTTTTTAAAACCATTTACACAAATCTGTACACTGTACACTCCTCCGGCAGTCATCATGTATAGCACATTAGTTAACAGTTGAGCAGATTCAACATAAGTTACCATCAACATAGAGCAAACTACTCAGTATATCATTTTATTTAAGCCGAAGATGTTATTTCTCAATGCCAACTCGAATGCCAAAAGAATATTAGTGCCCTGGCAGGAAGGATTAATGAGGTGATTCTGTAAGATATATAATAAAAAAATAGAGGTATTTTTGGTCTCTAAACTTTAACATGCGACTATTTAGTCCCTATACTTCCAACTTGTAACAATTTACCATGTAATTCTACATTTGTAACAACTCACTCCCTACCATGTAAAATCTTGTTGAGATTTAATAGAATTTCTTACTTATAAACATTGATAAACTGTTAGGGACCAAATGTATTCGTAAATTGCATTACATAATAAAAATCATTCATCATTACTTCCCCTTGATGAGATTTTTCATGAGAAGGACAAAACCATTACAAATTTTAGAACTACTAAAACTACTCTATTAGCTTAGAGGCTAAAATTTAAGAACCGAATTGTTACAAATTTAAAACTACAGCTATCAAGTTCATGGAAAATTTTACTTCAACATAGATAGGAAATCAAGAGTGTTTTAAACCAAATAAATACAATGTAGATAGGGTATTGTTAGATCTTGATGAGTTCTCAAAGGCAAATGGAACCACCTATAGAGATTCCCAAGAGTAGGCCAATGTCAGAGAAACAAACAAGCACGAGATGGATGACAAGACATCTGTTCCTTTCAAGTGAACAAAAAAAGTTCTACCATTGCTTTGAACAAGGAAAGATATATATTTTAGGGAAAATTACACAAACCACCCCTGAACTATATAGTTTGTTACAATTACACCCTTAAAGTTTTAATTTGATCAATTAGGCACCTATAGTTTATTAAGTGTTGCAATAAGCCCCTTATGTTAGTTGATATTCGATTAAAAAAAGAGCAAACTTGTCAAATCACATATCTATAAAAGAAAAAAGAATATGAAACTTATGCTGAAAAGAATCGTTGGAGACCTAGGACCAGCAACAATATTGGACTGTTCAAGGGCAGTGACGGTGACAACACTCTTGCAGCAACTTCAGATGAAAATAAATCTAATTGATCATAAACTTAATCTGAAGTGGTCTTTGTTGGTTATTGTATGCTGGAGGTGAGTGGAGAAACAAGAATGCCGACTATTGGGATCAAACAGTCCATCAAATTACAGAGGAACAAAGGGGAACCTCTAAGCGCAAAAGGTGTAGCGAAGAAGCTGCGATAATAGCAAGCTTAATTTTGAAGTTCCGAAATCCGACTTCACCAAAAACCCTATTGACAACAGGATCATCAAGAATCGAGATAAGGAAATGTTGGAGCTCAACTTTGACGCAAGTAATGGAGGACTGGTGATAGAGTTGGTGGCACAAACGGAAATTCTTCAGCTGGCAGCACTGGTTGGCCTGAGAGCACTTAATGGCGGCCATGAGGGAGTTGGAGATGGCACAGTCATCGAAGATTTGAGTGGAGGGGACTCAATCGAGAGAGACGTTGAGAATAGTTGGTGGTTTTGCGGTCGCGTGTACAAGCGTCGCGAATAGAGTTAGTTGAGATAGAAATGGTTGAAACTAGCTAGATTAAACCCAAAAAGATTACAATTCAAAATCTATTAAATTACACAAAAAAATTGATTTCAATTCAGAATCAATGGAGTTTCTCAGTTTTAGAAAATGAATCAAAAAAGCAAGAAGAAAATGAAGGAAACCAACTAAAAGTCTCAAACCCACACCAATTTCTACTCAAAATCAACCTAGTTTCAAGTTTCAGAAATGGTGAAGACTAGATGGACTAAACCCAGGAGGACCAATGCACTCGGTCCAAGGTCTCCAACGCTTCTTTTGAGCAAATAACTTCATATTCTTTTGGACTAGTTTTCCCTTTTCTAATTGAAGATCAATTAACACAAGGGGCTTATTGCAACACACTATAAATTTTAGAGGGCTAATTGATCAAACTAAAATGTTAAGGGTGTAATTGTAACAAACCCCATCATTCAGGGGTGGTTTGTGCAATTTTTCCTATATTTTAAGACAAGGAACCCTAGACATTCCACACAAGATCCAATAAATTTTATCGAGCAAAAGAACCAGAAAGTAGCCAAAAGATATCAATCCAGATGACCTCATCATTGCCAGAGAGACTAATTCAGGAGATGCGTTAGCACAAAACCCTTGTTCCAAAAACTAAAAAGGGTGTCTGTCTGCCCACAAGCCAGTAATTGGTGAACATGTTAAAGTCACAACCTTTAAAGGCAGTCCCTACCTCAACCAAACATACACTAAAGCTAATTCGAGTTTCCAGGGAAGTTGGAAACATACCCAAATGCGATTCATTCTAAATATAATGCTCTTAAATTTTAATCCCGCGACAGACTATATCGGTATATTTGATGCGCAAGTTTATTAATTGTAGCTAAACAAAGAATTGAACGCTAGAGGGACAATGCTAACGACTTTCGAAGATAGAGACGCGTACCTACACTATTGCTGTTGATTTTGCTGCTGATTCTGAGGATTGGGCGGAGGCGGCATGCCAGGACGGGGTGGTCCGTAAACAGGAACAGCGCCACCGGGCGGAGGAGGCATCCCAGGTCGAGGCGGGGGAGCTGGCATTCCAGGCCTGGGTGGTGGTGGCGGTCCCCTCATCACCTGCCCGGTTGGTGGAGGTCCCATGGGTCTCTGCGCAAATTGAGGAGGAACCGGGAAAGGTTGTGGTGGGGCACCCCCTGGTCTCGCTGCAGAGAATTGGGGTGGAGGCACCGGAGGAGGCATACCTCTCCCGACGGGAGGTGGAGCTTGCCCAGGAAACATCGGCATCTGACCAGGTGGACGGATAACGGGGGCAGCCGGATATGTCATCGGCGGAGCGGACAGCTGAGGTACTGGCGGGCGAGAGATTTGAGGCTGCATCATCCCCGGAGCGGGTCCACCCACTCCACGAACTGGCCCAGCAAGACCAGGCTGCGCCTGAACCAGAGGAGCAGTCGGGATACCCCTACCAGCGGCACGGCCAATACCAGGCCCAGCCATAGCCGCAGCATTGACAGCCTTAGCACGGGACTCTTCAGCAGGCGGTGGACCCTCCACTGTCATGGAAATGACCTCTTCGCCACGGAGAAGAACAAGCCCAAGGGTACGACGCTCGTCGCGTTCTTCGTTGGTCTTTTTACCCTTAGCCGGAGGCAGCTTGCGGAACTCCTCGCAGTCGCCGAGGACGAGGTTCATGTGCCGATCGAAGGCCATGAACTTGCCGACCAATTGGCGACCATCTTGAATGGTGACCCTCATCCGATAATTAATATACTGGAGCATCTTCGAACTCTTAGACATCGACATTGTGCCAGAATGTCAAGACCCTCGACTGAGATGCGACCTAGGGTTTCCTTCAGTAAGAACTCCGGCAAGAAGAAAGGAAGCGAGCGAGAGTGAGGGAGAAAAACCTAGGGTTTTACAAATTGGAGCCTAAATTTACTCTTTCAAATTTGCTCTTTACGAAAATAAAGGGCCGAACGAACACCACAATTTCGGCCCACCGGTCCAGGTCCATGCCCGTATGCGCATAATTCAATAAAATTTCATTTCACACCAAGCTCGGCCTCCATAATTCTCCTCTAATGTCCCCTCGAAAAAAAAAATAAGAAATAAATAAATAAATTGTTGTGTACTTGAACAGCACAAAAATACGGATATCAATAAAATAAATATAACAACAAAATATGAATTTCTCCACTTTTTTTAATCATTTTTTATTGGTCACCAATATGTACATGTCTTCCAAAACCTTCCCAATATCACTATTTATAGACAATTTGGAAAGTAGGAGATGGATTGCATGAACATTAATAGTGCGTAATCTTGAGACACATGGATAACACATGGGGTAATAGATAAGTGACACATGGCCAGTGAACACTAATAATGGGCATCTACATTACACCAAATTTAACATATTTATAATACTCCTCTTAGATGTCCATTATATATAAAATATGTCTTATTAAACCTTACCAGGAAAAAATCTTAGTGAAGGAAAATTATTACATATTTCATATAATCTGATACTCTTAAGAATAATACAGTATATTTACTCCCCTTCATGGAAACATCACTTGAAATCTCTGATTTGTTATGCACCGATTTTTCAAAGATTACAGTTGGTAATGATTTTGTAACTAAACCTATCATGTTATCCTTCGAACAAATTTGTTGTGCAACTAGTCTTACTTTATATCTTGTGACAACATTGTTTTCATTTCTTTTTCTCACAAATACCCATTTGTATCCCACAGATTTGACACCTTCTAGTGTTCTGACTACTAGTAAAAAAACTTGACGTTTTGAAAGTGAGTTTGATTCTGCCTCGATTGTTTCTTTCTGATGAAGCCAATATTTGCTATGTCGACATTCTTCAATAGATTTTGGTTCAGAGTCCATTTTCAGATATAATATCAAGAGCAACGTTATACGTAAAAATGTTGTTAATAACTACATTAGTTAGGTTCCATCTTTTTTCTGTCATGACATAGTTTATTTAAATCTCATTATTATCTTTAGGTATTTCACCTTTCTCACTAGTCATGTCGATGATTTCTTCATGTGTATTTACATCCTCAACCAAATCTTTTTTACTATTAATTATTTTTCGTTTTTGATGAGTTATATCTTTGGAACACACTAGTCTACCACGTTTCTGGCATGTTCCGTACTCATTAGTGACAACTTGTTATGTTGGGATATCAATTTTCAATAGAACATTTGGAGCTGGTATATGGAACTTCATTACTTTCTTTGTATCTATAAGTATGTCTTATAATTAATTTGCTATATTTTGCAAATTAATTATTTTATGAACTTCAAGTTCACATTGATTTGTACAGAGATCTAAATGAGACAATAACGATGCATCCATGTAATTTCTTTTTCCAATTTCTTAATTCCTCCTCCCTAATGTTGGAAAATTTGTCTCGTTAAAATGAAAAACAACAAATCGTGCAATAAATACATCACCCATCAGGGGTTCAAGATATTTAATAATTGACGGAGAATCATATCCAACATATATTCCTAACTACCTCTGAGAACCCATCTTAATGCGTTGTGGTGGAGCAATTGAAACATATACTGCACATCTAAAAATTCTCAAGTTGGAAATATTTGGCTCATGACCATAAGCTAATTATAATGGCGAGTACTTATCATAAGTTACTGGCCTAATGCGTACAAATGACGCTACATGCAAAATAGTATGTCCCCACACAGAGAAGAAAACTTAAGTCTCATAAGTAATGGTATTGCAATTAATTGCAAACGTTTTTATAAATGATTATGCTAAACCATTTTGTGTATGAACATGAGCTACAAGATGTTCAACACTTATCCCAATTGACATACAATAATTATCAAAAGTTTGGGATGTAAATTCACTAGCAGTATCAAGACAAATGGTTTTAATTGTATAATCGAGAAATTGTGCTCCTAACTTAATTATTTGAGCAAGTAATCTTGCAAATGCAAGATTTCGACTTGATAATAAGCACACATGTGACTATCTACTGGATGCGTCTATTATTACCATAAAATATCTAAATGGTTCACTTTGTGGATTAATAAGTCCACATATATCACCATGAATTTATTATAAAAATGTAGGTGATTTAGTCCTCACTTTACCCGGTGATGATCTAATGATTAATTTGCATTAAGAGCAAACATCACATGATAATTCATTAGATTGAAGAATCTTCTAGCTCTTTAATGGATGTCCATTTGAATTCTCAATAATTTTTCTCATCATTATAGACCCTGGATGACCTAATTTATCATGTCAAATTGTAAATATGTATGGATTCATGAACTTTAGGTTCATTGTTGTGTATGTTTCAATTACTCATATATGAATATAATATAATCCAAAAGATAAAAGTAGGCAACTCTTTCAATATATATTTTTCATATGAGACAGTAGATACGATGTAAAGATACTCCATGTTATTCTTTCTATCAGCCTCAATATGATAACCATTGCAACGTATATCTTTAAAACTAAGTAGATTTCTTTTTTATTGACTAGAGAACAATGTGTCAATTGTAAATTTTGTTCTTCAAGGCAAAATAATATTTGCTTTTCCAAATCCTTCAATTAGGTTTACAGAATTTGATATTGTATTGACTTTTGCTTCCAACATTGTCAGTTTGAAAAAATATTTTCTACTAGTAAGTATTGTATGCGTAGTTGCATTGTCTGTTAGACATAGATATTCTTTACTCATTTTTTAATCACCTAACATATGAAAATTATTAAGGTTTCTTCATTAAAAGAAAATAATTATAACAAGAAAAACAACATTTGGAATATACAAATATTAACATCTACTAAGAGGGAAAAAAACATGAAGATGAAAAAAAAACAACATTAAATTTAGATATTTTCAAATTCAAAAAAAACACTTGGTGTTCCATCAATTCTACCAATTTTCTCTTTGGGAGATTCAAAGATGTCCGTCACATCCAAATTTGTCATATGGGATGGGTTAAATATGTCATTGATATGAAAAATTTGCTTCTACGTTTTTCTCTTTTTCCTTCAGGGATGTTTGATAGAGATCAACTAAGTATTTTGAAATACGACAGGTACGTGACCAATGCCTAGCCATTCCGCATCATAAGCATTTATTTTCAACATTTTTTGAACTCTAATCTTGTGGAGCTTTTATTTTGTGATCATCATTTTATGTGATTCTTTTGAAAATTGAATTATTAGAATGACCACCACATAAATAATAATTATTTCTTTCTCTGTCCTGGTCACAACCTCGACCACAATTATTATTAAAATCCACAACATTCACTTCAAGGAATTGTGTCATTTTTAGTTGGTCGAGATTCATAATTTTTCATCAATACTCGTTATTTTGTTTAGCCACGAGAAGATATGAAATCAGCTCAGAATATTGTTTAAAACAGTTCTCTCGATATTGCTGCTGCATGAGCATATTTAAGACATGAAATGTAGAACATGTCTTCTCTAACATATCGACATCAGTAATTTTCTCTCTGCATAACAACAATTTCGAACTAATTTTAAATAATGCGGAGTTGACTTATTTGAAATCTTGTAACCTCAAGTGCATCCACTCATAACGAGCTTTGGGAAGAATAATTGTTTTTTAATGATTATACCTCTTTTTCAAATTTTTTTACAAGATACAATGATCTTTTATTGTAAGATACTCTATTTTCAATCCCTTGTAAAGATGATGAAGAAGGACAAGCATAACTTTTGCTTTGTCCTAACTGGATGTCATATTTTCTTCTTTAATAGTCACTCCAAGATTCATAGCATCCAGGGTGGATTTCGGCATCAAGCACCCATGACAAATAATTATTATTGTTAATATCAAGGGTGGTTGTTCGTACTTCGTGATGTGCGCTAGGAGTGTGTTATAAATAAAGATGGAAGACAAAATTGAGGTGAATAAATATGAGTGGTGAATTACTTCTCTAAATGAGAAGATTGGATGATGCGTCTGTGAGATGCGCTACACTCTCTATGACGCGTACAAGCTTTTCCTGAGTCAGATCAAGGTATAAATCTAATTTAGGTTCTTGGTAAGTCTAGAGTCGAACTCAGGGATTTATGCTAGACTAACGCATACCGTGAGTTGCAGCAGATGTAGAAGGGTTCTAAATAAATGTTGGAATCTATACTAATTTTACTGCATGCATACAAGAAGACACAAGATTTTAAGTGAAACACAGGGTTTAATGAAAGAATGGTGTTAAGTGATAGGGTTATGCGTTGATCCAAGTAAGATGAACACGTGTAAGAGTGTGAGTAAAGATGAAGATGAGAGATGCTTGTTTACAATCCAAATGTACGTAGATGCGTTGGGTTTCTGTTTATCTAATTATTCAACATTTCTCAATGCGAATGCCACATAAGTTCCTATTTCTATGGGGCATGCGTTGGTTATAGAAAGCAGTGAAACACAAGTATTTTTATCTCTAAATGTATTGTGCATTCTGACTCAATGCATTTCTAGCTATCATATTCTCTCGAATGGTTTTAGCTGAGATGACTTCAACCAGATGACCAAAATGATTAAAACTTTAGAAATTAAGCATGCACAAAGTCACAAATGTTGGATTTTATGTCCTAAAACTCATAATTTGTAAATTAATAAACATGTTCTATTTTGTTTTTCGATAAAGTTGTTAATGAAATTGTAATCTTAAATCCAATAATCTAAGGTCCTAAGACTATTTACTGTAGTTTGAACTTCATGTAGTGACATAAAGGTGGATCAAGTTCAAATATATAACCAAAATGGTCTATAGTATATGAATAAGGTTGGGCGCCTTATTCTGGAGACACTATGGATGCGGCCCACTTTGTAGTTAGTACAAACGATGTGATCCTGAATCGTTCATATAGAGATATGTGAGTGGGGGCATTCTATGTAAATAGTTTACATAAGACTGAACCATGAAATAGTAACTTTTTACGTTCTAAATGTCGTTTTATGTATAAAACTGACTATTTCGTTAATTGATGACCTAGGTAACTTAATCTTAATCCTGAGCTAACTATGAACTCCTGTTCACTCAGAATTATCCTTAGATCTGCATAGGTGAGAGCAGTTCAATATCGCTGGCCCAATAAGCCTCCCATTTCAGGGGTAAGATCGGGTGGATAGTTGGGAACATAGGATGCAAGACAGAATTCACTCCTACCCGTTATAGGGATAGTAGATAGGTTGTCCCCTTTAGTACTTAATCCAGATCTTGAACAAGGGGCCCCATCCTCTCCTTGGCCCGAGAGGGATTCGGTTTATAGGTTGGACCTTAAACCAATTGTTCATTAAAGGATCAGTAGAACTTAAGGAACAAGATGTAGTCTTGGGGGTAAAACGATTTTTATGACCCAGTCGAGATTACAAACAACCTGTGAAGGATTAACTTACTAATCATGGTTATATCAAATGGACATAAATATATCTATAGTGAGGGGAGTGCAACTACGAGACTTTAGTGGAATGACCCGTTAGTTAACGAATGTTGATTAACTCTGTCTAAAGAGTTTAGCTAGCTAATCTCGGATCGTTGGAGCCCATGATCTATAGGTCCATTAGGTTCCCCTACTAGCTCATATGGAATAAACTTAGACCAGTATGATAGAATAATTCGAATTATGTAGAGAGAGAAACCGACAAGTATATGTAATATAGTGGTCGGGTTTTTCAGCTTAGAGATACAGCTTTAATATTTAAATGTGATTTAAATATCAAGAATATGAAAATGTTCATATTCGGAAGCTCGGAAATGATGGAAATGGTCAAAGATGTAAAAAGTCAAAGAGTTGACTTTTGACTTTGAAAAATCAAACTTTGACCGACCTTATATTCAAATTTGATTTGAATTTCGAGAAAATGAATGCGGATTCATGCTCGGGAGGTCAAAATTAGTCAACACGGGAAAAATCATAAAAAGTCAAAATGTTGACTTTTTGGTCAAAGTTTGACTTTGACCAAATGACTATTTTGCCCTTTGACTATAGTTAGCGGGAAAATCCAAATCTTTGTTGGATAATTCCACTAACAAAATAGTGGGCTAGGTGTTGGCTTATAGTGGAGACATTAAGCCCACTAAGATAGTGGAATATAGGTGTTGGGTTTTTTATGCATTTGGTTCATGCAATTGTTGCAGGGATTTTTCTATAAATTGGGCTTTCATTTTGAATGAAAAGAGTTTTTGCAATTTTGGAAATTGGTTTTCATATTTGGGCTGGAAAAATCACAACTTTGAAAAAAAGAGAAAAACCCAAACCTACCCAAATTCCATCTTATTTTCCATCTCTTTTCTCTCTCTCGGTTTTCTTCATCCACCGGATCCCACAACTCGGTTCTGAGTCCAGAGGATAGTAGGTCAACTCTAGTAGTGGTCCGAAAGAGTTCGGGTCGAGATTCAACGAGGAAAAGCAGATTTCGGGAGCTTCAAAGGTAGCATCTCTACACATTTAATTCACTGTTTTTCCTTCATGATGCATGCTTATTTCCTTTAATTTAAGAGCAATTAGAGTGTAATTAGGTCCTAATTCCGCTGCGTATGTCTCGTGTTCCATCATGTGGTATCAGAACATGCTAGAATTACGCTCAATTGCTTTTGGTGGGTGTTTTTTTTTTCCTATCTATTCAACTGATGAATGAAATAGGGACTAAAGTGGGTTTATTATGATTTTGACATTTGTTCTCTTTAAATTTCTTGTGGAATTTTGTAATTGCTTACTTGTTTATGAGCATTAATGTGTGAAAAAGGGTCTGTAAATTTGTTGGAGTCACTAGAGTTGAAATTAGGTTGTAAATTCTTGATTCCGGGAGAGAGAACAACAGCAAATTGGAGAAAAATTGCATCACAGACCCGAATTCAGCCTCCAGACCCGAGAGAATCTTCCAGACCCGACTCTCATGTCTGGATCTGACCCAGTTCGGGAAGCTCGCATGCGCGCCTAGCTTTGCACGTCTACCCCGCCCGCTCCATTTCGTGCAGCCTCGCGCGTCCATTCACCCTCCTACCCGCGCGCCCACATCTCCGTTGACCGTGCCAGCGGGAGTTGACCAGTCGGTCCAGATGGTCTAGACCAGTCATTTAATCTGGTTGAGCTGGTTTGACCGGTTCAACTCGGTTTTTGGTGTTTTTGGGCTAGTTCGAGTGATTTCTGAGCGGTTTCTGATGGTTCAAAGTGTTTGAAGCCGGTTCAGGGAAGTTGGTTGCTGTTTTTTGTAATAAATTAGTTATTTGTTTGTTTTAAATGCCAAAATCGGTCCACTTTAGTGTTGTTTACTTATTATGCATGTGATGTATAATGTTGTTTGATTATGTGTGCATATAGTATGCCATATAGTTTTAAAACCCCACCATAGGAAAAGCATGTGACATGCATTTGTTATATCTTATAAGTGTTATAAAATATATACTATGCATGCTTAGTTTTAATATAAATGTTATATTAAAGCATGTTTGATTGAAGGAAGCTTGTTATAGATGAATGCTCTAGGGTTATAATTGTTATAATTTATTTTATAATTGATATAAAATATCCTAGACTTCTAAAATCTATAACAAAGATAAGATGCATGCTCATTTAGGGTTAACCATCGAGCAATCCCAATTTTCATAGAAAATAGGTCGATTTCTTGGAAAACCGAAGTTACAAGAAAACTCACCCGACAAGATCTTGGCAAAAAGTCAGATAAGATAACTGAGATTGAAGGTTTTTAAGTTGACGGTTCACGGAACACCTACTACCTGGAGATCGAGCCGGCGTCTGAGTTAGGTTAAACCGGTTTTATGAGCATGCGTGAACGATGTGAAGTAATAAAATTTGTTTATCACCTAGACATCGTAGGTTAAAAATCCAGTATAAAAGTTATACTCGGATGAATCATCTAGACTTAGGATATGTTTAGTTAGCTGAAATGTATCGCTAAGTATTTTATACCCTAACCGTCTAAAACATTTCAGCTGGAGAGAAGTAATGTACTTTTAGCTCTAGCGTCCCTAAGAGTTCACACCGTGAGATTCATGCTTGGCTTTGGGCCGCCCTGGGAGCGGACTCCATTCGGAGAGTGTTTGCATGAGTCAATACCAAGGTGAATAAGGGAAGTTATTCATAGTAAGTGGGAGAAGGAAGTGTGTTAACACATCCTACGATCTCTTCCATTAAGTCGCACCGTGAGATTCCTATAATGCGCCTGCATGTCTGCCCTAGAACGACCTTACCAATAAGAGGGGTGTATTATAGGATTCAGAACTCTGCGAACTCTAAAAATAAATAGGGTCTCTCAGGTCCGTTTTCATTCTTGTCTTTCCAACTTCAGGAGCATAATGATTCTGATCTTTGAGGTCTGAAAATGGAGGGTCACACTTACGAGAATTACTAAGTGTTAGTAAATTCTTGACCAAATAAGCGATAACTGAGCTGCTATAGGAATAAGAGTTATTCTGGTAATAGTATCTAGTCAAGATAGTCTTGGTTCAACGGAGAAATAGTCGATCACCCCTCGGTGGAGGTTATTCTAAACCATTGAAATATCGTTGCAAAATATAATAATGAAGGGTACATTATTAGATTTTTTTTTTTGCCAAACTTGATTGGATTTAACAGATTAATGTTTTTACTAAAAAGGATATGTTTTTCTTTTCAGCATGACTAGCTCTTTAGATCAAATCTTAGCTTTCGAGAAACTAAACGGCAATAATTACTCAACATGGAAAAACAATCTGAATTCAACACTAGTAATAGATGATGTGAGATTTGTCTTAACTGAGGAATGTCCTCAGGCCCCTGCCTCGAAAGAAGCACAAGGTAAATATGATTTACTAGTTGCTGAAACATGTTTAGTGAAGTATAATACCTCAACCTGGATATTGGATTCAGAAGCCACTAATCATATTTGCTTCTCTTTCCAGGAAACTAGTTCCTGGAAAAAGCTTGAAGAAGGCGAGATCACTCTCAAGGTTGGAACAGGAGAGGTTATCTACCAAAGCAGTGGGAGACTTGAAGTTGTTTTTCGACGATAGATATATCATACTTAAAGATGCTTTGTATGCACCTCTTATGAAGAGGAATTTAATATCTATCGATTGTATTATAGAACAAATGTATAAAATATCTTTTGAAGTTAATGAAGCGTTCATTTTCAGAAAAGGTATTCAAATTTGTTCTGTTATACTTAAAAACAACTTATATAAGTTAAAATCAACTAAAACAAAAATTGTCTTAAATACTGAGATGTTTAGAACAGTCGAAACTCAGAATAAAAGACAAAAAGTTTCTTCTAATGTCTATCTATGGCACTTAAGACTTGGTCACATAAATCTCAATAGGATTGAGAGATTGGTTAAGAATGGACTCCTAAATCAGTTAGAAGACAATTCTTTACCTCTATGTGAGTCTTATCTTGAAGGAAAAATGACTAAGAGATCTTTTACTGGAAAAGGTCTCAGAGCCACAATACCCTTAGAACTCGTACATTCGGACCTCTGTGGACCGATGAATATCAAAGCACAAGGTGGGTATGAATATTTCATTAATTTCATTGATGATTATTCAAAGTATGGTCATATTTACCTAATGCATCATAAGTCTGATTCTTTTGAAAAGTTCAAAGAATATAAGGTTGAGGTTGAGAACCAATTAGGTAAAACAATTAAGACATTACGATCAGATCGAGGTGGGGAGTACATGGACTTAAGATTTCAGGACTATATGATAGAACACGGAATCAAGACACAACTCTCTGCACCTAATATGCCTCATCAGAACGGTGTATCTGAAAGAAGAAATAGAACCTTGTTGGACATGGTTACCTCAATGATGAGCTTTACTGAGTTACCTGATTCCTTTTGGAGACATGCATTAGAGACTGCTGTCTATATTTTGAATAACGTTCCCTCTAAAAATGTTTAAGAAACACCATATGAGCTATGGAAAAGGTGTAAAGGCAGTTTACGTCACTTTAGGATTTGAGGATGCCTGACATACGTGTTGGTGCAAAATCCTAAAAAATTGGAACGTCATTCAAAACTATGCTTATTTGTAGGTTATCCAAAAGAAACAAAAGGTGGTCTATTTTATGATCCTCAAGAGAATAAGGTATTTGTATTGATAAATGCCACATTCTTAGAGGAAGACCATATAAGAAGTCATCAAGCTCACAGTAGACTAGTATTGAATGAATTTTCCAAAGATGCTACAGATAGAGCTAGTTCATCTACTAAAGTAGTAGATAAAACTAGTACATCTGGTTAGTCACATCTTTCTCAAGAGTTGAGAATGCTTCGACGTAGTGGGAGGGTTGTTCATCAGTCTGACCGTTACTTGGGTTTTACAGAAACACAAGTCGTCATACCTGATGACGACATAGAGGATCCATCGACTTATAAAAAGGCGATAAAAGATGTAGACTGTGATCAGTGGGTCAAAGCCATGGACCTTGAAATGGAGTCTATGTATTTCAATTCTATCTGGAACCTTGTAGATCAACCAAATGATGTAAAAAACAATTGGTTGCAAGTGGATCTACAAAAGAAAACGAGACCAAGTCGGTAAAGTACAGATTTTTAAGGCTTGACTTGTGGCAAAGGATTATACCCAGAGAGAGGGAGTGGACTATGAAGAAACTTTCTCTCCCGTTGCCATGCTTAAGTCGATTAGAATACTCTTAGCCATTGCCACCTTTTATGACTATGAAATTTGACAGATGGATGTCAAGACAGCCTTTCTAAACAGCGATCTTGAGGAGAGTATCTATATGGCTCAACCAGAGGGGTTTATTGCACAAGGTCAAGAACAAAAGGTTTGTAAGCTTCAAAAATCCATTTATGGGTTGAAACAAGCTTTTAGATCTTGGAATATAAGATTTGATACTGTAATCAAATCTTATGGCTTTGTACAGAATGTTGACGAGCCTTGTGTTTACAAGAAGATCGTCAATTTTACTATAGCGTTCTTAGTTTTATATGTTGACGATATT
Organism: Benincasa hispida; assembly: GCF_027475165.1. Classification (NCBI taxonomy): domain Eukaryota; kingdom Viridiplantae; phylum Streptophyta; class Magnoliopsida; order Cucurbitales; family Cucurbitaceae; genus Benincasa; species Benincasa hispida. The sequence goes on from NC_143480.1 coordinate 2,131,781, forward strand.
CTACTCATTGGGAATGAAGTAGGTTACCTAACTGACATCAAGAAATGGCTAGCAACGCAGTTCCAAATGAAAGATTTAGGAAGTGCATAGTATGTTCTCGGGATTCAGATTATTCGGAACCGCAAGAACATAACACTAGCCATGTCTCAAGCAACTTATATAGACAAAATGTTGTCTAGGTATAAGATGCAGAATTCCAAAAGAGGTATGATACCTTACAGATATGGAATTCATTTGTCAAAAGATCTATGTCCTAAGACACCTCAAGAGGTTGAGGATATGAGACACATTCCCTATGCTTCTGCAGTAGGGAGCCTAATGTATGCAATGTTATGTACTAGACCTGACATATGCTACGCAGTAGGGATAGTCAGTAAATATCAGTCCAATCCTGGATATAATCATTGGACTACCGTTAAAAATATCCTCAAGTATCTTAGGAGAACGAGGAACTACATGCTTGTGTATGGTACTAAGGATTTGATCCTTATTGGATACATTGACTCTGATTTTCAAACCGATAAAGATGCTAGAAAGTCTACATTTGGATCAGTGTTCACTCTTAACCAAGGAGCAGTAGTGTGGAGAAGTGTGAAACAAAACTGTATTGCGGACTCCACAATGGAAGCTGAATACGTAGCTGCTTGAGCAGCAAAGGAAGCAGTATGGTTGAGGAAATTCTTGACAGATTTGGAAGTCATTCCAAATATGCATCTGCCTATCACCCTATATTATGATAATAGTGGTGCAGTTGCAAATTCAAGAGAACCAAGAAGCCACAAGCGCGACAAGCATATTGAGCACAAATACCATCTGATTCGGGAGATTGTACATCGTGGAGACCTTGTAATGACCCAGATATCTCCTGAGCAAAATATTGCTGATCCTTTTACAAAGGCCCTCATGGCTAAAGTGTTTGGAGGTCACCTACAGAGTCTAGGTCTACGAAGTTTGTAAACTAGGACAAATGGGAGAACTTTTGGGTATATGCCCTAGTTTATTGTATTCATATGTTTATTGTACTCATATGTTTCTCACTTAAATTCAACATTGTGATACTCCATTAGAAGTTTTAGTCCAATTGGGAGTTTGTTGGATTTTATGTCCTAAAACTCGTAGTTTGTAAATTAACAAACATGTTCTGTTTTGTTTTTCGATAAAGTTGTTATTGAAATTGTAATCTTAAATCCAATAATCTAAGGTCCCGAGGCTATTTAATGTAGTTTGAACTTTATGTAGTGACATAAAGGTGGATCAAGTTCAAATATATAGTCAAAATGGTCTATAGTATATGAATAAGGTTGGGCGCCTTATTCTGGGGACACTATGGATGCGGCCCACTTTGTAGTTAGTACAAACGATGTGATCCTGAATCGTTCATATAGAGATATGTGAGTGGGGGCATTCTATGTAAAGAGTTTACATAAGACTAAATCATGAAATAGTCACTTTTTACGTTCTAAATATCGTTTTATGTATAAAACTGACTATTTCGTTAATTGATGACCTAGGTAACTTAATCTTAATCCTGAGCTAACTATGAACTCCTGTTCACTCGGAATTATCCTTAGATCTGCATAGGTGAGGGGAGCTCAATATCGCTGGCCCAATAAGCCTCCCATTTCAGGGGTAAGATCGGGTGGATAGTTAGGAACATAGGGTGCAAGACGGAATTCACTCCTACCTGTTATAGGGATAGTAGATAGGTTGTCCCCTTTAGTACTGAATCCAAGTCTTGAACAAGGGGCCTCATCCTCTCCTTGGCCCGAGAGGGATTCGGTTTATAGGTTGGACCTTAAACCAATTGTTCATTAGAGGATCGGTGGAACTTAAGGAACAAGATGTAGCCTTGGAAGTAAAATGGTTTTTATGACCCAATCGAGATTACGAACAACCTGTGAAGGATTAACTTACTAATCATGGTTATATCAAATGGACATAAATATATCTATAGTGAGGGGAGTACAACTACGAGATTTTAGTGGAATGACCCGTTAGTTAACGAATGTTGATTAGCTCCGTCTAAAGAGTTTAGCTAGCTAATCTCGGATCGTTGGAGCCCATGATTTATAGGTCCATTAGGTTCCTCTACTAGCTCATATGGAATAAACTTAAACCAGTATGATAGAATAATTCGAATTATGTAGAAAGAGAAACCGACAAGTATATGTGATATAGTGGTCGGGTTTTTCAACTTAGAGATACAACTTTAATATTTAAATGTGATTTAAATATCAAGAATATGAAAATGTTCATATTCAGAAGCTCGAAAATGATGGAAATGAAAGATGTAAAAAGTCAAAGAGTTGACTTTTGACTTTGAAAAATCAAACTTTGACCAACCTTATATTCAAATTTGATTTGAATTTCGAGAAAACGAATGCGGATTCATGCTCGGGAGGTCAAAATTAGTCAACACGAGAAAATCATAAAAAGTCAAAATCTTGACTTTTTGGTCAAAGTTTGACTTTGACCAAATGACTATTTTGCCCTTTGACTATAGTTAGTGGGAAAATCCAAACTTTTGTTGGATAATTCCACTAACAAAATAGTGGGCTAGGTGTTGGCTTATAGTGGAGACATTAAGCCCACTAAGATAGTGGAATATAGGTGTTGAGTTTTTTATGCATTTAATTCATGCAATTATTGCATGGATTTTTCTATAAATTGGGCTTTCATTTTGAATGGAAAAAGTTTTTGCAATTTTGGAAATTGGTTTTCATATTTGGGCTGGAAAAATCACAACTTTGAAAAAAAGAGAAAAACTTAAACCTACCCAAATTCCATCTTATTTTCCATCTTTCTTTCTCTCTCTTGGTTTTCTTCATCCACCAGGTCCCACAACTCGGTTCTGAGTCCAGAGGATAGTAGGTCAACTCTAGTGGTGGTCCGAAAGAGTTCGGGTCAAGATTCAACGAGGAAAAGCAGATTTCGGGAGCTTCAAAGGTAGCATCTCTACACTTTTAATTCACTATTTTTTTCCTTCATGATGCATGCTTATTTCCTTTAATTTAAGAGCAATTAGAGTGTAATTAGGTCCTAATTCCACTGCGTATATCTCGTGTTCCATCAACAAACGCGTCTAACACACAATAGATTGTAAGTAGAGGCAAAAGTGATGGATTAAATGCATAATTTTATAAAGAATGAAATTGTCTTTACAATGGCAACACGTAATTGCATGAGATGAAAAATGGAAATGAAGTGAAAAGAAAAGAGTCACTCTTGTCCTCTTTGGCTTGTTCTAAAGTACCCAGGCCCAGGATTCAAACCAATTCAACCCCTCATGGTCAGAAGTGGTCACCCAACATAGGATTGCTCCAAGCTAAGCACGTTTAACTTTTGAGTTCTTATGATTGAGCCACCGAAAAGAAAGGTGCACCTTGTTAATATATTTAATAACTTTCAATTCTTTTAAGCCTATCTTAACATACTTTCATGTCCTCAGGATCTCTCTCATTCGGATGTGATATCGGTTCATTCATGTACCCCTCTTAAACTCGGGTTGTTACACTGTAGTGTTTGAGGAATTCCATGTGTTTTCTTTTAAAACAAATGAGTTTTTATCATTAAGAATCCCAATTTTTTCCAACTTTTGAGAGGCAATAACTTGTATTTCTACAAGTTATCACACCCCCAAACTTTGAACAATGCTCATCCTCGAGTATTCCAAAAATAACTCTTTATCATCTCCATCATCTTAATGCACTGGCTTCACCTCTCATCATGCTAACTTATAAGTATTAAGGTTGCCGTTTGAAAAAAAATTCAAGTTTGTTCCTTCTTCAAGAAAAAAAAATGCATCTTTATCTCGAATGCAACAAGCCTTTTGTCAGTGACTCATTTTGTTTCCCAAAACATTTTCATCTTTCTAAGCCAGCAATGTGTTAGATGGTACTCTTATAAAAGATCTTTTAAAAAGAATGTGGTTGTTTTTTTCAAGACCACCCATGTGTTGATTCAGGTGACCCACCTTTGTTTTGGCTTGCCCCCACGGGTGTCATGCGAGCATCCAACTACGGATGAGTGCCCTTCACAACAGAACTCATATCTAAGCATTTATGCATTTCAAGATGACAGTTTTTCTTAAGCTAAATAGTGGAGTTGGGATGCGTTGGTATTGGATACTTAACTTCGTTTTGGCTTGCCCCCACAGGTGTCATGCGAGCATCCAACTATGGCTAAGTGCCATTTCCAATCTTAATTCTTGTTAACTTGAAATTTTCTTTTATAAAGTGCTAGCAGAGGAGTTTGCTTATTACGTCCAATTTTTTTTTTTTTTTTTATAGGAACGCATCAACTCGGACCTCCCCCACCCCCAAATTTTGGAGAAAGGTCCTCATTGCTGAAAGAGAATTATAAAAATTGCTTTGAGATTTTTAAAATGAGGTTTGATTTGAGACTGGCATGCGTCAGAGATAAAACATATGCTTGATTTTTTAGAAAAGTCCAGACTTAATTTTTTCTTAACGCCTAACTCTAGACTAAGAGGTTTTACACTAGTAATATCATCGAGGTATTAAGTTAGAGCACAAGATAAGAAAACAATCAAGGAATCAAGAAAGGCATACACAGGACAAACGCAAGGATGAAAAATGAAAAATATTTCATTCAACACTTAAAGAACACGTTGGGATCACACATACAAAACTAACTTTTACAAAAGATTAATTAAATTCACAAAACACAAACAACACCCCCAAATTCCTATTGAGCTGGTGTGTCATCCCTGCGTTCAGGTGCAGGGTCTTCATCCATGAAACGTAAAGGGTTAACTAGGTGGGCAGACAGAGGGGGCAAGGCAAACATCCCTATTAGGACTTGGTTAATGTACTGAGTTGTAAAGTTGAACTGGTCCTGCATTCTCTACGTTTGCTGCCGCATATAATCCCTTGATACCACATTCTGGCGCTGCAAGGTTGCCATCTGCATGTGGATCACTTCCATGGACATGACCAACAACCTGATTTGATCCTGGATGAACTCTTTTAGCTCTTCCACGTTGGTATGCGCTAGAGGTGAGGTTTGGGTCTCATACTTTTCCACAACTGGTTCTTCTGAATGTTGTGTGTTACTTGTTCCTAACCTACTTGGTTCATAAATGGTGGATGGAGGGATGAAGGAAGGCAGAATTGGGGATTGTAAAGGAGAAGGGTAGGGGCTAAGGGTCTCACCAACTTGATTTTCATTCGTGTTCATCAATTAGTGAGGAAAACGTTAAGGTGGGTAGAGGCAAGTTTAAATCAAGGCACGCTTCTTCATGCTCCAACGCCAGCTCCGCTTCAGATTCTTCATTTTTCAACTTCTCAGACGCGTCTTCTCTTTGTCGCGCACTTAGAGGATCGAGGTTTTGTTGTCATGGTTCTAGAAGGTAAGGAAGGTTGGTTAAGGGAATCACGAAGCAAATGCCTAATTAGCTTGATGTCCATATGACCATCGACCTCTTCATAGTCATCCTCTAGAGGGATGCTTGTGCTTCACACAATGTGCAAAAAAGCCACAGGAAGTATAGTTGGTCGCGTGGCTTCCCCTTAACAGCTTTGATCTGGTCCACTATTATTTTTCCAATGTCAATGAGGATGCACTGCATGATATAATAGATGGCAAAGATGCGTTCTCTAGAAATCGTCTCATCATGCGTTGTTGGCATGATACTGTTTTTTATCAGGTTAGGTTCGCCAACACATCCTCTAAGTGATATGGAGTTGGCTGTTCCGAGATGCGGTTGCCTTATGTGTCCATATTATCATTTGCGTTGAGCATCTCATTGATCCTACTAGTAGAAAAGTGCACCAAAGTGTTGTCTACAAGGGCCACATATTTCTTCTCATCAAAATCACTCCCATAGAAGCGACGGACAAGGTTAGGCCAGATCCTTGTAGGGCCAACACAGAGCTAACGCCAACCCATTGCATCGATTGTATTCGTTATGTATGTGGGAAATGGACTATGTTCTGGGAAGAATCCCTTCTCTGTTAATATATCGTTAAATTAGCGTTTCCTTCCCTTAACTTGACTTAGTGATGCAGATGTCACCTTACTTTTCCCAGCTTCATATTGCTTCGCCTCACGAGCTAGCTCTCTTACTTCTTCTTCTAATTCTCTATGTAGGGTTGTTTTTCTCTACCTTTAATGCGCAAGCCTGTATTTTTCGAGCCTGCGTTCCATCGTACTTGAGTAGAAGCTATGTTCATGCGTTGCACTTATAGGGTCAGGTGCAAGATACGCTCTTCATCCTCATCGTCTTCATCAGCTTCATCCATAATTAATCTTCTTTTTCTTCTTGATGACCCATCATTCGTATCAGATTATCGTGGATGCGATGCATGAGGGCTAACTTCTTTCTCTCTTTCCTCATTTTCTTTTTCCTCCAATTCTTCTTCAAGCACAATTGTGTAACGATCAGCCTTATCCATCACCTCAGCTGATGCGTTGGCTGGGTCTGGACGCGTCATTTGGTCCATTTCATCCATCTGTATTGGGTCTAAACTGGCTAATATAGGACTGAAGACCTCTTGCTCATCTCTACGAGCTAGTTATGTGGGGTCGGTTAGGTTGTGCTCTAACGCAGAACTGTCAGAGTTAGGTAGGTTGCTATTAGGTTCAGGTGGTGCGATAGGTGGGGTGGTAGAAGAGGTATGCAGCGAATCGGTCAAGAATATAATGATGGGTGAAGATGGTTAGATGGTTTGACTGGTTTGGCCTTCTTCATAAGGAAAAATTATGGCCAAGGGTTGAATTAAGAGGAGAGCCAATGGACGTATGGCAGCGATGAAGCAGTGTGGAGATGCTCCGAGATTTGGTCATGCGTTGAGATTAAAGAGGTGATGTTTGGGATGATTGGTGGTGGGGAAGGTTCTCTATAGGGTCGCACGACAAAAGATGAGACAGGATGTTTAGACGTATGTTGTTGTGTCGACTTGGCTGGGGTAGAGGGTTGGGGTTTTGGAAGGGCTGGAGTAGAGGGTTTTGGTCTAGTGGAAGCTTGAGGTTTTTGAAGGGTTTGGAAAGATGTCGAAGTAAAAGCGATGGCTATTACAAGAGTAGATTTTGTGCCCGATTTAAGTTGAGATGGTCTCCGAGAAGCAGAAGATGAACAACCTTACTACTTGACCGAAATAGAAGACTTCGAGACGGGGGAGGGGAAGAGACAACGGACAACGAAACAGATGAAGAAGAGAACGAGCTTACTGACGAATCTCCAGCGAAGCTCATCGACTGGTTCTAACTATCAGAGGCGTCCGACATTGTGAGCATGAGAGATAAATGGAGCTTTGATCGGAGTGGCTACTTGGTCGGATGGAGATGGTTGAACAATTTTTTTCTTTAAAATAGAGGGCTCGGGGAAGAAGTAGAAAAAGGGTTTGTGAGCCCTTTTATAGACCAACATAGGAGAGAACGATGAAGGGACAACTCTGATGTGTCAGATGACTGGGATGTTTGGGCTGCCCATTAAATGCAGATGTGAAGAGACACGTCTTGGGATTCCAACAATCGAGTGGTTGATCCCACCAAAGAGCATATTTTCAACTTTTAACGCATGGCTATGCATTGACCCAATTCTAAAGCGTTTACTTTACGATTTCTCAAGTTGATTAAACAAACATTCAAAAACATGCAAGATAAGCATATTTTTTTTTAAAAAAAAGCAATAAAAAAAAAAGAATCAAAGCAATGATAAATTCAAACAAGAATCCAGGCAAAGGGAAAATCAATTGCATAAAATACAGAAAGAAAAAAGTGATAAAGGGGAAGCGTCTTGGGAATATGTGTCTGATCAAGTGTAGGAAAGCTTCAACATAAGCTTTCTAGGTTCGCGTAGCTCAATGGATGATTTTTGGCATTCTAGATTTCCTTCAAAGTAAGGCTTCACCACTGCCCATTTACCTTGAACGTGTTTGTACCATCCTTTCATGTGAGCTCCACGGCTCCACAAGGAAAGATCGTTTTAATGATGAATGGACTTGACCACCTGGATTTCAATTTGTCTGGGAACAATCGCAAACGTGAGTTAAACAGTAAGACCTTTTGACCAATAGAAAATTCTTTCTTACTGTTGCGTTGGTCATGCCAACGCTTGGTCTTATCTTTATAGATCTTGGTATTTTCATATGCGTTAAGTCGCCACTCATGAAGCTCGTTAAGTTGCAGCTTGTGATGTTCACCCACGATCTCTAAATTCAGACTCAGCTTCTTTACTATTTAAAATGCCTTATGCTCCAATTCCAAGGGTAAGTGATATGCTTTTCCAAATACCAAAGAATAAGAAGATGTACCCATTGGCATTTGTAGGTAGTTCTGTAAGCCCATAGTGCCTCATCTAGCTTCTGTGCCCAATCTTTCTTAGATGCATTCACCACTTTTTCCAATATAGGTTTTATTTCCCTGTTGGATACTTCAGCTTGATCGTTGGTTTAGACATCCTTAATTTCTGGGCATTGAGAAAACCTCAATCCAAACGGCCCTTTAGAGAAAAGACGAAAGAAGAAAAATTTTGTGAGTGGCATTTGCTAATAGTGGTATGCGGTAGCAATTTTGTGCCTAAAATTATATTCAGCAAGCAACTTAGAAATGATACGGTTAATGAAATGCATACCTTCGTCACTTATCAGCGCCCTAGGCATTCCAAAGCACGTGAAAATGTTTATAGTAAGAAATTTTGAAACGGTTGTTGCATCATTTTTGGCACAAGCTACGACCTCGACCCACTTTGATACACTATCAACTGCTAACAAGATGTATTGTTGTCCGCAAGACAGAGGGAAAGGTCCCATGAAATCAATGACCCATACAAGGAACAACTCAACTTCCAATATGTTGTTAAGAGACATAGAATCCCTCGAAGAGATATTTCTAGTGCGTTGGTAGGGATCACGTTTCAGAACATACTCCCTTGCATCTTTAAAGAGGGTAGGCCAAAAATACTCACTTTGAAGAACTTTCGCAGCTGTTCTTTGTCCTTCGAAATGACCCCCATAAGGAGAGTATGACATTCAGCCAGGATGTGTTGTGTTTCAACTTCTGGAATGCATCGACGCATAATGGAGTTAGGACCTTGCTTGTAGAGAAACGATACATCTCAAAAATAGATTTTGTTATCATGTATAAGTCGTTTCTTCTGTTGTGCATTGAAGTACTCAGGAAACTATTTTATGGTTAACTAATTAACAATGTCAGCATACCATGGTTCCTTGCATTTTAAGCAGCCGTTCATCAGGGAACGCATCTCTGATTTTAACCTGTCTTTCCTGTATCTCTCTGTTTTCCAGTCTTAACAGGTGGTCAGTTACATGATTCTCAGTCCTCTTTCCATCTTTGATCTCTACATCAAACTCTTATAATAGCAGTACCCATCGAATGTGAATGAACTCTTATTCAAGAGTACCTACGAGCGAAAGCGGATCTTTCTAATTCATTGTGATAGAATTACCACATATACATTTAAAACATACTAATATGCATTCATAATGTTAAAGAGATCAAGAGATCATACCAAATGAAGATTTCTTCTTCATAACGAGTCCAAAACCCATCCGTCTACCTCGAAACATCACCACTCGGATAGAAGGAAGTGAAGATGACACCACCACTCAGAGCTCTCAGTATTCTTGGAGTGAGAATCCAAAGTGTGGGCTTTGTTCGGATTTGGTAGAGGGAAAGAGTAAGAGAGACCGTACACAACGATCAAGCAATTAGGAGATGAGGTCGTCTATCGCATAGACAAGATGCTTGATCATTTAGGCGAAGTATACGATTTTGTAGGAAAAAAATAAGTGATCTTCTAAACGATCGTGTAGGAAAAAGGGTGAGCGATCATCTAAACGATCGTGTAGGAAAAGGGTGAGCGACCGTCTAAACGATCGTGTAGGAAAAACTAAGCGATCGTCTATACAATCTTTTAGTAAATATCAGGAGCTAAACGATCGTTTAGTTAATAGAGCGCGAAGGTGTAATTAGTAAGCGATTGCTTAGCAATATCATATATGTAAGCGATCGTGCAGACATTATCGTATAAGCACTGATTTTCTAAGCGATGATACTCTCTTTAACACAATGTCTGTGCATCTCATGCTTAACACACCATCAGCTATTTATGCATCTCAAAGTAATCTTTCAATACACTCATCCGTTATTTAGAATAGAAGAGACGTCATCCCATTTCCTTTATAACCGTTCAATGAATGTGATCTCATCATATTCATAACATATAAATTAATATCATATATTAATTATAATATTTTCCTCTACTAGATATAAAACATATTTATATCAAATTTCCTCCAAATTAATGTATCTTATACATAAAGTTAATTATATCATATATAATTGAACTCCCTCTTGTCAATTTGAACATTTCAAACTGGCCCAAAAACTGACTCTCAACTTGTATCCAAGCTACCAAAGGGACCTTATGGACCTATGGCTCGAAGCTCCAACAATACGTGAATAACTGACTAAACTCTTTAGTCACGATATCCACCATCCGTTAACTGCCAGGCATTCCACTAAAGACCGACAGTTGAACTCTTCTTGCCATAGATATATTTCTATGTCTATTGGATATAACCAATCATCAGTACGATGACCCTTTACAGATGCTCGTAATTACAATAGGCCAATTTACCATTTTGCCCCTATAATTACATCTTCCTCCTTAAGTACCACTGATCCCTCTAATGAACAATACAACATAGTCCTACTATATGTGAATACCTTTCGGGCCATGAGAAGGTGCGTAGTGCCACATCGTTCAAGCCCTTAAGAGAACAATCTATCTACTTACCCTTACTTTGGGGAAGGAGTGAACTCCATCTTGTGAAGCTGAGTTCCCAACTCCCAAATTAGATGAATCCCCAAAATGGTAGGTTTGAGTCGGCGCTTTTGCCACTCGCACCCATACAAATAAAAGAACCACCCTCAATGGCAGGAATTCTCAATTCACTCAGGATTGAGGTCATGTTACCTATGGTGTTCCTAGTAAAGTGAAGTCTCAGTCATGAACAGAGTTATATGATAAGACATTAACACTTCGAGGTTAGGTCTTATACAATCTCTTTGTATAGGATACCCCCGCTCGCATGTCCATGTTGGGTTTTATGTCCTAAAACATCACAGTTTGTAAAATAATAAACTTTTTCTATTATCAATATACTTGTTATTGATCTAAATTGTAAATCCAATAAACTAAGATCTATGACTATTGTATGAGTACTTGAACTTTATGTGGAGACATAAGAGTGGATCGGGTTCGAATAAATAGTCAAAATGATCTATGGTACACGAATAAGGTTGGGTACCTTATTCTGGTAACACTATTGGATGCGACCTACTCTATAATTGTTACAAAGAGTTGTAAAGTGCTGCATACGATGTAATCCTAATTCGTACATGTTATGACATGAGGAATGGGGGCGTTATATACAATGAGTTTGCATAAGATCACGACCAAGAAATAAGTCACTCTTACTTTATAACACTGTTTACTATTTAAGACTGACTATTTCACCTATATAACCTAGGTTAACTCGATCTTAATCTTGAGCTAGCTATGAACTCCTGTTTGTTCGGGATTATCTTTTGATTTGCAAACGGTGAGAGTAGTCCAACAACACTGCTCAATAAGCTTACCATTTTGGGGATAAGACCAGATGAATAGATGAAGACATAGCTTTGCAAGATGGAGTTCACACCTACTCGATTTAGGGACAGTAGAAAGGTTGTTCTCTCAAGTACTGAATCCAGGTCTTGAACAAGGGGCCCCACCCTCTTACTCGGCTAAAAGAGTTTGGTTTAGTGATTGGATCAAAAACCAGTTGTTCATTAGAGGATCAGTAGGGACTTGAGGAATAAGATGTAATCTCGGGGGTAAAATAGAAATTTGAGCCAACCATTATTACGAACAACTTGTGAAGGGTCGACTTGCTGATTATGGTTAAATCATGTGGACATAATATATCTACAGTGGGGGGAGTGCAACTATGAACTTTAGTGGAATGACCCATTAGTTAACGAATAGAGATTAATTTGGTCTTAATGAGTTTAGCCAATTAATATCGGATCGTTGAAGCCCTTAGTCTATAGGTTCGCAAGGTTCCCCTACTAGCTCGTAACGGGCTAACTCTAGAATAGCGTGATAATTTAATTTGAAACGTTCAAGTTAGAATGAAGGGATTTAGTAATTATATGAGATATAATTATATGTTTAATTTTGGAATTAAACGGAATAGGAGAATTTATATATTTAAATATGATTTAAATATATAAAGATGGATATGTGTTAAAATTAATTTAATATTTGATATTAAATTAATTAAGATTTATTTAATAATTAATTTTTTCATTTTTTAAAAATCAAATAGATTTTATAAAATCAAAATTTTATTTTTAGATAAAATTGAAAAATTAGAAAACAAAAAACACACAAAATGGAAAAAATAATTTTTCCATTATCCATCACCTAAGTAGTTCACACATGAAGCATTATCATTGCCTTGTCTTCTCCAAGCATGAGCTGCAACTCATGCAACTCTTCTCTTTGCATGTTGATCTGCAATATAATGAAGAGATTGGAGTGAAAATCGGGTATGCAATCCATAGAGAATTATAGAGAAAATTAGTGAATTTGAATGCTTAGATGATCCTTGTACTTCCGCTGTTGTTGATACAATCCTACAGTCCAATACACGAATGATCAGGATCAGACCATCTGTGACAAGTCACAACATTTGTAACAATTTCACAAAGCAAGCCATGTCTATAGTGTTACAAGGATAAAGTTTCCCTCCTATATCCATATACTACAGACTATTTTGGTTGTCACTTAAGACATGATTACTTGTATGTCATTACATATATGCTTAAGTTTCATAAAGATAACCAGGGATATTAAGTTTGTTGGTTTGTGGTAAAATAAAAAAAACATCTAAATGTGCAAAGTCAAGAGGTGAAGTAAATATCATATATATTATACATCACAAGTGTTCGTACAAAGTTGTTTACAAACTACATGACACGAGACTTTAGGGCACAAACCCCAACAGAATCAGCCTGGGGTTTGTGTCCTTTTTGTCCATCAGAAACTTAATGGTGGAGTGGTTTGTGTAGATTGTTGCTACCGCACCAACCAAATACGCTCTGAACTTTTCAACACCAAACACTACTGCCAACATCTCTTTTTCAGTAGTGGTATAATGTTCTTGGGACTCATTTAATGTTTTTGACGCATAAGAAATGGGATGTATCAAATTTCCTTTTTTCTGCCCCAACATGGCTCTAACTGCTACATCACTCACATCGCACATCAAAATGAAGGGTTGCGTCCAGTCCGGGGCTATTAGTATCAGAGCTATTGTTAACGCATACTTCAATGTCTCGAATGCTTTGAGGCAGTCTTCATTAAATATATAGAGCTTGTTTAATTCTAACAGTGCACTCAGAGGTCGCGCAATTTGAGAAAACCCTTTCACAAACCTTTTATAGAAGCATGTGTGGCCTAAAAAACTTTGCAAAGCTTTGACATTTGCAATTTGGGGAAGTTTGGCTATGACGTCAATTTTCGTTTCATCAACCTCCAATTCGGCTTTGGACACCTTGTGTCCCAAAACAATGACTTCAGTCACCATAAAGTGACATTTCTCCCAATTCAGTACTAGATTTGTTTCCTTGCATCGTGCGAGAACAACCTCTAAGTTGTCTATGCAAGATCGAAAGAAGTCCCCAAATATTGAGAAATCATCCATAAAAAATTCAATAGTCTGTTCTAGAAAGTCAGAGAAAATCGCCATCGTGCATCTCTGAAAAGTTCCTGGTGCATTGTAAAGCTCAAAGGGCATGCGTCTGAATGCGAATGTTTTAAAGGGGCATATGAATGTTGTTTTTTCTTAGTCTTCAGGTCAATAAGGATTTGGTTATATCCTGAGTATCCGTCTAAGAAACCGTAACATTCTTTGCTAGCTAGCCGATCAAGCATATAATCAATGAAGGGAAGAGGGAAGTAGTCTTTCTTTGTTGACGCATTGAGTTTCCTATAATCCATGCATATGTGCCTCCTTGTGACAGTTCTCGAGGGAATGAGTTCATTGTTGCTATTGACTATCACAGTAGTGTCTCCCTTTTTGGGGACGCATTGAAGTGGGCTCACTCAACTGCTGTCAGAGGTGGGGTAAATTACTCCTACGTCGAGCCACTTAATAATTTCATTCTTCATCACTTCTTTCATTACAGGATTTAACTTGCATTGAGGCTCGATCGATCCAGTTTTCCCTTCTTCTAGCTGAATCTTGTGCATACAGTAGGATAGGTTAATGCCATGAATGTCAGTCAGCGTCCAGCCAATTGCACGTGTATGCTTTTGTAACATCTGCAAAAGAGAACACTCATTAGGCTTAGAGAGATTAGCTGAAATAATCACAAACAAAGTATTATTGGATCTAAAAAAAATCACATTTTAAATGATTAGGTAGAGGTTTTAATTCCAGTGTTGGTGCTTCTTCCAATGATGGACGCGTTGGTTTAGTTTGCCGCTCATCCAGACTTAGCAGTTCAAATTTTCTTATGGTTTTCCCAACATATAAACCTCACAGGTTTGGTCCATTTCTTCTTCTTCAGGCAACTCAATTGGACTGTTAGGTTGACATTGTTCATCATCTGGGAACTTCAATGCGTTCAGCATATTACATTTTACTTTCTGGTTGTCCACGCGCATAGTAAGCTCCCCTTTATGCACGTCTATCAATACCTTCCGAGTGGCAAGGAATAGGCGTCCAAGGATTATTGGAACATCCTGACCTGCTTCATAATCTAGGATATGAAATCTGTTGGGAATATAAACTTGTCAACCTTCACCAAAACATCTTCAATCTTTCCTTCAGGGTATGTGATTGTCCTGTCAGCGAGCTGAAGCGTTACAGAAGTGAGTTGTGCTTCACCAACTTCTAATTTATTGAAAACCGAAAGAAGCATGAGGTTAATGTTTTCTCAAAGGTCGCACAACGCATAACCTATGTCTATCCCTCCAATCGAACAAGGGACTGTAAAGCTGTCTGGATCATTCTGCTTCTCATGAATTTTGTTGTTGATCAACGCATTGCATGCCTGCGTCATCGCTACTACTTCCAACTTATCGACTTTTCTTTTATTCATTAGAAAATCCTTCAGGAATTTTACATACTTTGGCATTCCAAGGCTTCTATAAGAGGAATATTAATGTGCAATTGCCTTAGATTTCAAGGAAACGCTTGAATTACTGCTCGTCATTTTTCTTTTGCAGGCGTCTAGGGAATGGTGCACTTAGTTGCACTGCAGGTGCCCTTGCATTAGACGTGCTTGGGTCAGAATGACTTGTAGATCCATGCGTTCTTTCTTCTCAATCTTCAAATGCCTTTGTATGTGTTGTGTGCTCATCTGTTGAAGGATCGTTGTTATTTCTTGGGTTCATCTTCTTCTCTACTAGAGGTCTACCACTTCGCAATATCACCACATGACATTGCTCCTTCCCATTATTACTTCCCGGAGTTTCTGTGTTGCTAGGTAGCAATGCTTGCATCCGGTTCTTCAGTTCGCTAACAATCTGTCCCACTTGTATCTCCAAGTACCTGATAGACGACGTCTGGCTCTTTAACAATGCGTCATTCTAGGCTATGTACTTCTTTAAGAGATTTTCAAGCAGAGATATTGAATTTGATGCCTGTCTACCTCTGTTGAAAGACTGATGCTAAGGTTGCTGTGATGACTAGAATCCAGGCGACGGTCCCTGCCTATGTTGTTGGTTTGTCCCCGGTTGATGTTGTTCCTGTTGGTGACCTCCTCGAGAAAAATTTGGATGGTTTCTCCATTTAGGGTTGTGTCTGTTTGAGAATGGGTTGTTCTTGATAAAACAGACTGACTATGGGTTATGCGGGCAATCATTATAGGAGTGAGGTTCTCCACAGCCCACACAGCTAGCCATGGGCTGCATAAATGTGTCCACCTGATTCATCTTTTGAGTGCGAGTTGCATTTACTAGTGATAAAGTTTGCAAAAGGTTTTTCATGGCAACCACTTGTGCAAAAAGTGTGGCTATTACGTTTGAATCAACATTGTTCACATTTTGAGAACGCCTCCTATTATCTATTCTGACATCATAAGTATCATCCACCCATTCCATGTTGTGTTTGGTGATTCAATCTAATATTTCCTTAGCTTCATTATAAGACTTATCCATTATGTCGCTAGCTACGGCTGCATCAGCTGCCATTTTGAGAAGCTCTATTCAGCCCCTTGTAAGAAGTTTCCATTTGAATAGTCAAAGGTAGTCCGTGGTTAGGATAGTTCTTGACCAATCCCTTGAAGTGTTCCTATGTGGCACCCAAAGTCTCAAATTCTCCTTGTTCAGAGTTCATAATTTCTCTATGCCTCTTTGCGTTAGTAGTGGGAGGGAAATACTTTTGGATGAATTTTTTCACTAATTTCTCCCACGTTTTTATCTCGCCAGGTTCCAAGGAACTTACCCATTGCTTTGCATCATTGCAAAGAGAGTGGGGGAATAAAGAGAGTCTAATGGCTTATAGGGTGATTCCAGGAATCACAAATGAGTTGCATATTTCTAGGAAGTGTTTCATGTGGGCATGTGGATCTTCGCCACGGGCACCTCGAAACTGACCTGCTGTTTGAAGCATCTCAAGCATTATGGACTTCATTTCAAATCTCGTCCCATCTAACACAGGTGACGCATACTCCCGCACTAGATGTGTAATGTTGTTCACCATTAGGATTGGATTTTGGGCAACATTGGCTAATTGCTGAGCTAAGTTCTGGTTTATCTGACCTTCCGCCATTTGTTGTTGTCTTTGTTGTTGTTATCTTAGTTGTTGCCTTAACCTTCAATGACGATTCGATCAGTTTCTTCGTCTAAAGGTCCTTTCAACTTCAGGGTCGAATAGGAGTTCAGGAGTGTTTTCCCTGCTCATTGGTCGTCCAACTTGATGTTTAATGATAAGAGGTAATGTTTTAATCTGGCAATCTACAACTCTCTAATCTGAATGAATTCCAACAGGTCAAACACAACCTTTATATGTTGATGACAATGTTGCTGAATAATAATACATAAACACAGAAAAACAAGTATCGACATTGAGCCTCCAAAGAAGAGTAAATCCATGATCACATGGAATGTCATCATAATCCCATGCTCAACAACTGCAAAATCTTGAGTCTAGTTTCACTAAGAATTGTTTATCACCATCTATTACTTTGTATTCAGTGTTGCTAATAGGGCAAGCCTAATATATAAAAATAAAAAATAGTATCAACAACTGGTAGATTATATCACTTTCTATCACCGATAAATAATGATAGAACACTATCACTATCTATCAACGATGGACAATGATAGAACTCTATCATTGTCTATTAGGGATAGATAGTGATAAAATGCTATTAGATTTTTATCATTCATTCTATCCACTGTATATGTCAAAAAAAAATAAAGAATAAAGAATAAAGAATAAAGAACTCTTACCAGTAAACTTCTTGAGTTTCGATATCGTTGACGTAATGTACTCTCAGTCCAATTAGTCGAAACTCTACCAACCTTATATATCTCATAACAACTGTAATGGTTCCACTGTCCACCATAAAAAAAAAAAGCCATAGGAAGATTAATCATGATATCCAATTACTTCAAAAGGCAAAAAATATTGTATAAGAAACTAATAATAAAAATATCTAACACAAATAGACATATATAAACTCTATCTCTGTCTATCAGTCTCTGTCTATAACTAATAGACAAAGACAGAGAGATAAAATTCTATTTATGTATTACTGATAGAAAGTGACAAGCTTCTATCTCTGTCCATCACTCGTAGACAAAGAAAAAGTATGGAGAAGATTGTAAACAAGTTTAATCAATAGGAAGGAGAACAAACACATTATACAAACACAAACACAAACCTCTATCCTTGGCTATCATTTTGCAATTTGATTAAAAACTCCTATTTATTTTGATTTATAATCAACAAATGAATATCATCTTCTATATTTACTTTTTTTTTTTTTTTTATATAATCAACAAAGAAAGAAAACACAATTTTTTTGTTAAAGTATAATACATTATGAAATGCTTAGTGATAGACAAAGATAGTTTTCTATCACTGTCTATCAACAATAGATGATAGACAGTGATAAAACTCTATAAGAGTCTATCCGATTTAAATTTCAATGAGTCTAAGAACAAGAAGAATAACATATGGACAAGAATGAGTAAATATAGGACAATTCTATTATTGTCTATCATAAGCCAAATTTCAATTAGCGACATAGGAAGAAGAATTGAAGAACAAGAAAGACTAGATAGAGGACAATTCTATCATTATTTATTAGTGACAGAAAAGATAGAGTTCTATCACTGTCTATCAGTCCTCTAATTTTCAATTTGTGTTTTTGGCTGAAGATATTGTGAAGATTATGTGAAGAAGAAGAAGAATAAGAAGAAAAGAAGAGGAAGAAGAAAACGGAGTAGAAGAAGGAGGAGGCCGATGCCATGAGGAAGAAGAAGAAAAACACCAATGATTCTGTAAAAAAAAAAAAAAAGGAGGAGAAGGAGGAGAAGAAGAGCTACCTGAAGATTTTGTAAAAAAGAAGAAAATGGAGAAGACGACGACGACGACGAAGACGAAGAAGAAGAAGAAGAAGAAGAAGAAGACACATACCTTTGATCATCGATAAGGAAGAAGAAAGACGGTGACCGATTATGATGAATAAGAACTCTGATGAAGCGATACGATGAACACAGAATGAAGAAGAAGAAACTCAATGAATGATGAAGAAGAAGTCGCCAATCAAAACGTCGTGAGGTTCAAATATAAAATGGATGAATTGGGAATTCAGAAAAATGGAAATGTGTTTCCCGTGAACTTTTTTTTTTTTTTTGCTATTTGTGTAAATATTTTTGCATTTTTTCTATTTATAACAATTCTCTTTTTTTTAAAATTATTATTTTACAATAAAATGTTCAGTGTATTAAGAATTTGTTATTAGATATAAAATTGAAAAATTTAAACATAAATCAAACACAAAATCAAAAAATTAAATATCTATTAGACATTTTTTTTAAGATTTGTTTTTCAGTAAAAAAAAAAAATCCTACTTATTTATTAGAAACATAAAATATTGGATCAACTGAAAAGCCTAAATTTTGGTTAAACGTTCAATTGCTTCGTCGGTCCTCTCTCTCTATCTCTCGCATCTGCTGGATTCAGATCTAGAAGAAGGAGCTTGGACGAAGGAAGAGTAAAACCATGGCAGCACCAGATCATTTGTTCAATCTGAGGAATAATTTCTATTTGGGAGCGTATCAGGCAGCCATTAACAACAGTGATCTCCCCAATCTCTCCCCCGATGATGCAATCGAGAGGGATTCCATTGTTTTCCGCTCTTACATTGCCCTTGGCAGTTATCAGGTCTGTTTGTGCACATTAGCATGGTTGCAAAGTATATTGATTTGAATTTGTTTTTATACTCTGTGTGTACTCTTTCAGCTAGCGATCAGCGAGATCGACTCATCCGCCCCGACGCCTCTTCAAGCCGTCAAATTGCTCGCTCTGTATCTGTCCGATCCCAGTAGCAAGGTTTCATCCGTGGATCTAGACCCCTTTTTAGCTGATTATATGTTATTTGGAATGTAAATTATTTTCGAAATTCATAGAATTTCAATTATATATCACTGGGTGACACGCGAATTATTTCTAAGCTATTTTACTTCATTTTATCAAATTTAAAATCCATACTTGACATTGATCTAGAACGAATTACTTGAATCAAGAAACTTTGACTGGGAATTAAATGTTGATGACTCCATTTTATTGGCCAGTAATGTTTGCTACCTTTTCATTTGGGGGTGTGAGTGGGTGTGGATGAGGGAAGGGGAAGCAGTGCATAATTTCGGTAATCAACAGATTGAATTTTGGTTGTTAGTATTTGATAATAGAAATTTGTGCATAATTGGATGAATAACAAAAGTCACTTAAGGTCTGAATATGCTAAGCAGTTCAAACCAACTTAAAAGATTTCAGATTTTACCACTTGTACTGGATGATAAATGACGTTAAGAAAAAAAATGAAGACAGTTTTCTTCTTTACAAGAGCAGAGGAATCATAGTTTCTTTACTGATGAATTCATTGAATGTCGTAGGAATCTACCATCGCAAGTCTACAGGAATGGTTATCAGATCCAGCCATTGGAAACAGTCCTATTCTGAGGCTAATTGCAGGAATCATATTCATGCACGAGCAAGATTATAACGAAGCCCTGAAGCACACAAATGCTGGAGGAACCATGGAATTGTAAGTCTCACTTTGAATGCTTTACCAGTATTTATTTCTTTCACCTGTATAGTTTCAATCATTAGCTGCTGTTATGTAGGTTTGATATTTTTCTTTTCTTTTTTTCCCCCTCCCGTCTTGGGGGGTATGTATACATGTTTTTCGAATACAACTATTTATTTATCAAATACCATATTTTTCTTCTTATAAAAAACTTGTAACCACTCGACAGAACTGGTAATTCTAGTTTTGTTCCTTGTGCAATTACAAACTGGGGGTGGTGGAGGTGGACCAGTGTCATTTTACACTCTTCCCTGTAGCCACTATTCGACTATCTTAGTCTTTCTTTCTTTCTGATGGTCTATTTCTTTGGTAGGAATACAGTACTGTCGTCACATCATGTAAACCAATGTTGTCACATATGTAAAATAAAAGATCCAGCTTTCATCCAGAAAAATGAAAGAATTAATAAAGAAATACAGAACAACAGCTCTACAAAAGGAGTCAAACCAAACATAACTATACAAAAAAAGAACTCCAATCGAAGACATTAAAAACTAGCTATCCAAGGTAATAAAACCTAGCGATTAATTTTAGAAATCTTTAGCGACTAATGTCCAAAGAGATATTAAGCTTCACTAGACAGAAAACCTTTACCCAGAATCTCTTGAACCCCCTAAAGTCATTAATTTAATCCAATGGTTCTTTCTAAGGTTTATAATTTTCTTTGACTATGACCCTTGGCTCTCGGGAGATCGATCATCATTATTTTGCGATAATGTGACTGCACTCATAGGGTGAACCACCCCCCTGCTAAGAAGAGATCAATTAATTGAAAAGTGTGCATTCATTTTGTTTAAGACTTGAAGTAATTTAGCCATATACATCTTCTTTCTATTTTACCCATCAATGAAAGTTTTGCTTTTGAGGAAATAAATGTGAGTAATTGTGTCGAAAGAAAGAATCTATTTCTTTTCAGATGGACTATAATTTCCAAGTAGTTCATTTTTCTTCTCCGGCGTTCTTTATATTTCCTAATATCTTCTTTTTTATTTCTTATGTTTGATTTGAGTGTCATAAGTTCATTCAACAGTTTCATAATAGTTTGTAAGGGAAGACACTTTTTGTCCCTCGACCTGTTAGGTTGTTCTTCTTGATCTTTTGGAATGAAAGGCTTTTTGGATAATAGTTTGAAGCATTAGTCTAGTAGCAATTACAAGTTTAGTCTGCTAGCCTTGATGATTGCATCTATTTAGTCTTTGAATTTTAAAATGTTTTAATTAAATCCTCAAACTTTTGGTTTTGATTCTACTAACTCTATGCTATTATAACACTTTCCATGACATTTTAATTAGACTAATAAGTGATGGACACAATGCGGCATAAAGGAGTATCCTAGCAGGATAAAATTAGGGAGTGTATCAGTTGTATTTCTCTATGCACCCTGTCAAATTTTTGCCTATCTGCTCTTATTTCATCCTGATCTACTACCTTGTGGCATGTTGTGTCAAATCTCACCTGTTACTTCAATTAGAATGTAACGTCAACATTTATGTAATTATATCAAAGACAAAGATCTATTAGAATCAAAATTGGAAGTAAATGGGGATGTATACGAAACTTGTTAAGGTCTAGAGGATAAAAGATACAACTGTCAAAATTAAAGGATTTAATTTGTAGTTTAACTTTTCTGTTTCTTACTGCATTCTTCTTTCATTTTATGTGCCTAATACAGACAACAAACAGTTGATTTAGGGAAGATATTTGTGGGCCTGGAAGTGCATACTGTAACTAGCTCAAGCCTGATTTTGTTTTTTTCCTTGCAGGCATGCTCTGAATGTTCAAATATTTCTTAAGATGCACAGGTCAGATTATGCAGAGAGACAGCTGAGAGTCATGCAACAAACTGACGAGGATCATACATTAACTCAACTTGCAAATGCTTGGTTAAATCTAGCAGTGGTTTGTAGCTTATGTTTCCATTACTCCGAATGAAGGAATATAGACTTTTTGGAGGCAGTCTCATTATTCCGTAATTTTTTGCTTGACCAGGGTGGTTCCAAGATACAAGAAGCATATCTCATCTTCCAAGATTTCTCTGAAAAGTATCCCATGACAAGCTTGATTTTGAATGGAAGGGCCGTCTGCTGCATGCATATGGGAAACTTTGATGAAGCCGAGACTCTTCTTCTTGAAGCATTGAACAAGGTAGTTTCTGGATGACCCTGCATTTGATTACTTATATTGTATAACTGAAACCACTTATCTGAGGGGATGAAGATTATTGGCACAGATTAGTGACTGAAAAAGAACTTGAAGAAAAAAAACCTAGACCGAACATCCCTGTAACTTGGTTGTCTTCAATGAAATTCCAATGTGATCAAAGTTTAAGACAGATTGAACAGTTTCAGGACAACTTAGGATGCAAATATATTCTATAAATTTCTAATTGTAAATAAGAAGTTTCTTTGTTTGTCTTCACAGGATGCAAAAGATCCCGAAACTCTGGCCAATCTAGTTGTATGCAGTCTCCACCTTGGCAAGCCAACTTCCCGTTTTCTCAGGTAATGGGTGGAGATCAATGGGCAGAATCTTTTTCTTCCTTACTTTCTAATTGTTTATTTTTTAATGTTTTGGTTGTTTGGTCGCAATGCTTTTCTACAACTCTGCATCTTTGAGGGAATTGTGGACTGAAGGTAGTTTATTAGAAAGCGAATGGTAATACTGCGATCATCTAAATTCTAGAAAGTTTTTTAAAGCGAGGTTGGAGTGACTTTGAGAGTAGTATTTTAAAGTGAAACATTTTCTATTACACCTTTGAAGAAACTAAACCCATTTCCTAAAAATATTTGAAGGGGATTTAATGAAGAGTTTGAATATTAGAGGCTGATATTTGAGATTCTTCTATTGTACCGTAGGTCTTGTTATGCTCATTTAATATCTTGGGTATTCAGAAATTTCTTTTTTGCCCTAGTCCTGTCTCGCAACTTTTTATTTAATGTTTACCTGGAAATAAGTTTGTTTTTATTTTAACTGCTATGATGGTGAAGTATCTGTATTGATAGAAGCTACTTGAGCAGTTGAATCGACCAACAAGTTGGATTAGGATTTATCTTACCATGGCTGCTATTGCTAACATACTTTCCACAAATTTTCAGCCAATTGAAACTTTCGCATCCCGACCACATGCTTGTTAAATGCATCTCGGCTGCTGAAGAAAACTTTGATAGAGCTGTTCAATCTGTTGCTTAGAGATCCCTTGCTGCTTTGATGAACGATGTTTGCTAGTGTTAAACGACAGTTTTCAGCCCCGCGGCTGTTTACTGTTAAGGGGCCGTTGATTTTGCTCAAATTATTTGGCAATTAAATACCAAATCGAACCAAATGTTTGACAATGGAAGTTATAACGCATGATTCTGGTCATTTTTGTACTGAGCTTCCTGGATGCTTTTACTTAATTCTTTAGCATTTTCATTTGTTTAAGCCTTTGGTTGGATTGGGTGTAAAAGATGACAGGCCTTTCAAGTTTCATTGTTTGATATTTATAGTATTATACCACAAGTCTTGAGAGAGTACGAATAATGAAACAGAAGTCACAGGCTACAGCCAAAGAGGTTCCTCACCCCCCCAATCCCCCTTTTGAGCTCTAGAATAATTATCAATTTCATTCTCAATGTAGAACGATTGATAATTTTTAAAAATGTGTGAAGTATAATAAACTTTCCATTGAGTTATTCCATCTAATCTCAGTGTAGCTGAATAGTTAACGTGCTTGGTTATTGAAGAGATTGGACACTCACGACTTGTAAATTTTATAAGCTTCAAAATTCTCCAACCAAACCTTAAGCTTATGTAAGCTCAGATAGCGCCTTATTTTATTTTTTAAAATTTATTTATTTAAAAAAAATACATGAAATAGGTGATACGAGCAGTCGACTCTATTTTCGAAGGTTGATATAAATAACTGTAGCGAATTTATTCACAATTCAACATCTACACATGGAGCCACAATGGACAGAAAAGATGCTTCAGAGGTTTTTGGCATCAAGTTTCAGAAGATGTCTATCGTTTGTAAACTCATGAAAAACAAATAATTTGCAGATAGAGATCATACCAATTCACCATACAATGAAGAAAGGCCTTAGTTTCCCCACTTTTCTCTCATCTAGTAATCCAAACTTTTTGTTCCCCTTTTAATCTGGCATCAAATTTCTGCTTCGGCATGCTTCATTCACAAAAAAATACATAACAGAAGCAAAACTTACTTTTCATTTTTTCCATTCGGCATAATTTATGCATTATCTCAATAAGGAAGGGTGCAGACTGCAGAGGGATGATGGGAAAGGGAACAAGTGAGAAAGAGGGGAAATTTCTGCACAGACATCCTTTATTTTCTCAACTATATCGTTTCAAATTCATGTGACAATACCCTGTTTCCTATAACTACTGCATAATAAAGTAAGGGCATAGAATGTAAACTTCATGTAAAGGTAAGAATTGGATACAAAAGAAGAAAAAAAAATTCCGAGCACTCTGCTTCCATTTCGGCTGCTGAAGTAGCAACAGAAGCACAGATGAAGTCAATACCTCAAAGGGTCTTTTCCAAGGTTCCTTCTTGGGCAATTAAATGCTCTCTTCTTTCATGGAAGAGCCATTCAAGAGCTTCCATAACCATTAAGATGTGACTTTTGCCATCTCCAAGCTACCTTTAAACTTTCTTCAAGATCTGTGTACTGAGCTGTCCAGTTTAGTTCCTTATTTATCTTTGTTGGGTCACTATAGACTTCTGCATAATCACCCGGTCGACGGTCAAGATAATCAACTTTGATAGTAACTCCAGTTGCCTTCTTGCATGCTTCGACGAACTCCTTAACTGACCTACCTGATTAAAAGACCAAGAAAACGAGTCTGAGATGTGGCATCATACATTTACTTCATCGCAGGATGTTGAATGAGGTATATAATTAAAATGTATGTTTTCTTTCTTCTTATTTTGAGATGAGCAAACCTTTTCCAGTGCCAACATTATATATTCCAACTTTTCCAGCCTCCGCCTTCGCAAGAGCTTTTACATGAGCGTCAACCAGATCAGTGACATCAATGTAATCCCGGACACAAGTTCCATCATGTGTAGCATAGTCTGTTCCTCTGACCTGCAATGTATCAATTTTAATGAATTTTCAAGACAAACATAGATGAATAGAAAGGGAAGTTTTGTAGCTCATTATTAAGAGATCGTATGAAAACAGGCAGTTTCAGTTTGAAGTTGAGGACGAAAAGAGAATATCATACCTTGAGTCCAGGAATAATGCCACGAGCTGCATCAAAGCAAGCGCCTGAAATTCGTCCCTGCTCACGAAGTTCGGGTCTAGGAGCTTCACCTAACCTACCCTCTGGGTCTGATCCAATTACATTGAAGTATCTGAAATTTTAAAGATACCAGAACTTGTAAGTTGTGATCATAATAATTAAAAAGTAAAACTCAAGAAAGAACAAAAGTTCCATAATGTCAAGTTAGTTAAAAAGTGCTTGGAGTTTGTCACTTATATCAGAAAGCACTTAGAGTTTGACGTTTTTCTTATTGTGACAGAGATAAATGCTATTAGAATAGGACTTTTAGTCATATCAATTGATCTGGCAACAGTACAGTTGTTTCAAATAAAGTTCCCAAGTTGATCATGAGATTTTATATGTATTTTGAATCATCAACATTGGAAATAACTCCAACTCCCCAAGTATTAGACTTTTCAAAGTAGAGAAAAACAACTGATAAACCAAGAGAAGAGATATATATGCTCGGAGACCAACATAAAAGGCATTGGATGAAATGAACAATGCCAAAGGAAAAACAAAAGAGGAAGAATTACTCTAGAACTAATGTACTAAAAAAGCACAAATCCAGTTATTGATAACAAAAATAATAATACCAACCGCAAGATCATGACTGCCATTTTTGAGTTTTTGGAAAAATCTTTTATGATATCTTCTGCCATCTTCTTGGCTTTCCCATAAGGATTGATCGGGACCTGCGGTCATACAACCATGTTATTTCCACCACAGTAATAGCCATCTCCTTTGAATTAGTGGAAGCTAAAAAAAGGAATCAAGTTTCACATTGTGGATAAAAACACAATCATTTAAAGAAGGTTCAAGTAAAATACTTGTGGAGTTTCTTCAGTGATAGGCATTTTATCTGGTTCACCATATGTGGCACATGTACTCGAATATATCAATTTCTTCACACCATGGGCAGCCATTGCCTCTATAACTGTTAAGGTATTTGATGTAATATTGTGATAGTACCTGCATAAAAAACAAAACAAAAAAAATGTTATAATTAACTACACAGAATGCATTTTTTTCTTCAACCAGACAATTCTTCAGAAAAAGAGTTGTGGCCTCATCTGGCAAAGACAACTTCAACTGTAACTTTAATATTCTAGTATCATATTATGACCTTTTCTTCTTTTCTTTTCTTTTTTCTTTCTTTCTTTCTTTCTTTCTTTTTTTTAATTGTAAATCGAGACAAACTGTGCTGTCATTTAAATGGAAAGAAAAAAAACACACACACACACAGAACGATGTTGAACTTGAAGATGGAAAATGATGAACCCTTGGAGATGCCATTGTATCATAGTACTTGGGACATTCAGCAGGTCAAAATAATTGTAAAAATAGTCTTACGTATTAGAAAACTTTGGAAAAAGAAAGAAAAAAGACCCTTCTTGACTCGTTACACATTACGTAACTCGAAAAAGAACACTTACTTCAGTGGATCAACGGTACTCTCACCGACATAAGCAACTGCTGCAAAATGCATGACAGCATCAAAAGCATTCTCTGAAAATATCTTGTTAACCTGAAAACAAACACCCATGAAGCAAACACTTCATTGTCAGAGTTTATCATAAAGATCTCAAGAAATATTTAATAGAATCGTGTTGAAGATAGTACAGATTTGGCGTCTCCCAAATCAGCATAAATAAATTGAAGCCTCCCGGGTTCTGGAAATAGTTCTTGCAGAACCTTCACCGCACCAAGATTTCCTCGTGACAGGTTATCCTGTTAAGTTAAAAAGGTGTGTCTAGGATGGTTAATATAGAAGAGAGAAGGGTATAAAGTGAAGTTGAGAATTCTCAGGAGATTTACCACTATGGTCACACGATAATTATCCTTCAAAAGTCTTAGTGTTGCATGTGAACCAATGTATCCAGCACCTCCCGTTACTAGTACATGAGTTACCCCGGGTTCACGCAGACCAAACTGAAGAAATAAAAATTTTAGAATCGTGACTGACTACTAATCCTTTTCATATAGAAAAAAACATAGTGCTGAAAAGAATTCAAAAGTTGTAACAGTCAAGAGCGAACAGGTTCAGATGAACAGTCTGCAGGAAGCCATACTATTGTAAGCACAGATACAAAGCAAGAGGCTAGGATATTATGATCAACATGACCATCTAAACTGTTTACAAAAAGATTAATGATCTAAGCACAAGATCAAAGAGATACCTGGCTTGGGGCACTGAAAGCCGGTGATTGCTTAAGCATGATAATGCATAAAGCCGTGAGAGTGGCAGCCAGAACAAATTTTCCCACAACATTGTTTTTCTTTTTGGGATCTGAATAATCCATGCCTATAAGAGAGTCAAAATTGGAAGTCCAGATTATGAATCCTAGAAAATCCATGGACCACAAGCAACTCGACTTAATTGAGTTATTTGAGAGACTTCATACGAAACAAATTTTTTGCTCTTGGTTCAAAATTGTATTCAAGATGATATTCTAAGATTAAGATAATACGATATAATTGCTGACAAGATCATGATTTCAAAAGAAAACAACTTTAGTAATTCAAAAGAACAGGTTATCGAGGGAGGGAAGACAATTATCAAAACTTGATTGGCTGAACTTTTGTTTTGGAATAAAGCTAGAAAGCGTATTTGAATTTAAAAAGGCCAAATCCATACTATCGACAGTGATGATGATTTGATATATGAACATCTTCCATAGTTTCTTTTCCAGAAGTTACCTCCTAATGATAGAGATCTGGTGGACCTTTGTTGAGTTCTGCTTCTGCCAAAATTTAGCATTTGCCACTTTCTTCAACTAAAGGACCTACGCTTTAAAGAGCAATTTCCAGCCTGCAACCTGACCACAAAGTACAACTAGAATGTTGTCTTTGGTATTATTTTGTTACAATTGCCTGCAACAAAAGCAGAAAGAATAATCAACCATAAAGGTCCAATGCACAAGAGGTTAAAACGAGAATATTTCAAACCTCCTTGCTTTACAAAAGCCTGGCAGTTTATTACTTGGAAAAGTCCTTTTTTTTTTTTTTTTCTTTTTTTGAAAAACAAATATAGAAGACCCGGCTAATTCTAAATTATAAGTTTCTAGAGGAAAAAACCATGATAATTCAGGACCCATGTCTGAAAGTACAAACCAAAACAGCTAAACGCATCATTTTCAGACATGTAAACGACAGACATGCAACAAAAGAAAACGCCTCAATTTCCAAGGGACAAGACCCAGAAAAATGAAGAGTCCATGGAAGGATAAAAGACATGAAATATATATATAAACAACAATTGAAACGATGAGATCCATGGCATGGCAGGCAAATTACATCAACACCATAGAATCTGTGTGTTGAACAGGCATGCATAGATGGTAATTAAGAAAAGAGAAAGACACCCAGAAAAGAATAAGAGCAAAGAAGCAGACCCTCGATCAAAAAAAGAGAAAAGAAGATGGTACAAAGCAAAGAAATGCATAAAAAGGAAAAATAAGAATGTATTAAATAGGGGAATCGTGAATATATGAATCCGAGAAATGAAAAGAGACCTTTGAGTTTGGGAGTCAGCGCGTTGGGGGAAAATCCCACATGAAAAAAGGGGGATGAGAATTGAATAGAAAGGAAGAGGAGTTGAAACGGGGAATGAAAGAGAGAAAAGGGGATGAAAAGAGGAGATGGGTTGGAGGACTTCGAAGTTTACAGAGAGAAGAAAAGGGGAAAACTGAAAAGAGAGGGAGTTGAAAAAAAGGCGGAGAAATGTGTGCATCCATAGCCATAGAGGAGGTAATATAGTTGAGAAGGTGGGAGAGAAGAAGGGATACAGACATTTGCGTTGCGATGCGTGGACTTTTCAACCGAAACAAAAAACAAACAGAGAAATTCAACAAATGGGAATTGGAAATTAGAAAATGGAAAAATGAGAGACAGAGAAAGATCCAATGATGTGATCGATCTGGGCGGAGATGGGTTTCAGGGAAGAATATGGGAAACTGTGGTTTCTGCTTTCTGGGTAATCGTCAACTACACGCCCACATGTCCCCTCCCAATTCTCTGCTCCATTCTTCCTCTCTCCGCTTTTCCAACAAATTTTAAAAATAAACAAAAACTAATGAATTAAAAAAATAGTTTTTATTTTTGAAATTTGACTAAGAATTCAATCACTGATAAATATGTGAATTATTGTAGAAAATATAGATGAAATAGATTTAATTTTCTAAATAAAAACAAAAAATCAAATGGTTACTAAATGGGGTTTTCCTTCTCATTTTTAGTTTTTGAAAATCAAACTTATTTTCTCATCATTTCTTACAATGATTTATAAGTACAATTGTTGAATTCTTAACCAAATTTCAAAAACAAAAACCAAATTTAAAAGCTACTTGTTTTAGTTTTCAAACTCTGTCTTGATTTTTTAATCTATTGGTAAATAGTAGATAATAAATGAAGAAATTTGTAGCTACAGTAGTATACTTAATTTTCAAAAACGAAAAAAAAAAATCAAAAGATTACCAAATGAGACATTAATAATTAAAAATAAAAAAAATAAAATTGCTACGAAAAGAAGTCTAGTTGAGAGAACACTCTCAAAAGAACCAAAGTTCTATATTGAGATGGATGATCAAAAGCTTCTAATTATAATCATAAAGTGGCTATATATATATAGTCTTACAAGGAAATATGAATAATAATTAATAAATTATAAAATATGGTTTAAATACTAATTAAACTAAAACATACTAATTGTTTTCTAATTCTCCTCGTTATTTTGAATGGTCTAAATTTAGTTTAGATTTAGTCATTTGAATTAAAATTACTTAAGTAATAATAATAATTTATATTAAGAAAAAGAAAACCCCTATGTGATATTTTCAAACTTTATATAGGGAATGTTAATAGAAGATTAAAATAAACTAATCGCACGAATTATTCTTTTAAGATTTATTAAACTACATAGAGTAAATTTGGATAATTAAAGATACAAAAGTTGAAATAGAATAAACTTAACTAAAACGATGTACTTATCAAATACAATACATAATGCTTGGCCTATTCGAGAACACAGTACTGTTATAAGGTCCAAATACGGAAGCCTAGTAAATGCATTAAATTATCTACCAAATTCATTGGCCTATCTCTTCCCAAAAATTACCAAACATGCCAAGTGAAAGGGAAATGAACGTTACCTTCGGTTTATATATATAGATAACATAACATTAATTATCATTTCAAAGTTAAAAACTAAGGAAAAAACTAAAATAAAAAGGTTATACTCTTCGACGTGAAGTTTGAGTCGGGTAGTATTTTAGTCATGGGAGCATTTAGGGTAAAGAGTGGTTGTTATAATCCTAAATTATTATAGTTGGATTATTAATAATTTGTATATGAGATGTAGGTTATTTTAGTTTGGATTATAATAGTATGTATTTGACGCGTAAACTATTTTATTTTAAGAAGCAAATATTAAATAATTGGACAAAGAATAAAAAAAATGATGAAGGTAAAATAGTAAAAATGGTAACAAATAGTAAATATGGTAGCAAATGGAGTTTTTGATATAATGTTGATTGTAACTAATTAAATATTTTAAAATAATATTTATTGTAATAAGAGGTGATTATTATAGTCTCAGAATAGCTTCTTAAATTTTCAAACTTTATATTTTAATCCAAGACTTTATGAAGTTCAATTTTGTTGATAACTAATAAAAAGCTTTTCTTCTATTTTCTTTTGATTTTTTCCCTACTCCTTCGTACGTTCCTCTTCTTTTTTTCCCTCCATTTTTTACTCCCTTCCCACAAACTTAACTTCTTTTCTTTTAAAGGAAAAAAAAAAATGGAGATGAGGGACCTCCTCCTGTCTCAAATTTGAGACCAAGGACCAAATCTGAAACGGGAGAGGTGGACAAAGGGAGGAGTTCTCTCTGATTCATTTTTTTTTTTAAAAAAAAGTTAAACGTGGGAAGGGAGAAAAAAGAACGAAGAGAAAAGGAACGAAGATGAAAGAACGAGAAGGAAAAAAAAAATGGGCATCAACGTCAACGACATCTATGGATGGAAGAGGAAGAAGGTTGAGAAGAGGGAGAAAGAGGAAGAAGAATATATTTTTTTTTTAAAAAAGAAAGTAACAAAACAATAATGTATTGTCACCATTAGTAATTAATAGAAAATTGATGGTAGAGATCAAAATACTAGAATCAAAGCCAAGAGATTAAAGATATCAAATTTCAAAACTTAATAATCAAAATGCTACCAAATTCAAACCTCATAGACCAAAATTCTTATAATTTTCTAAAAAAATTAAGACTCCGTTTGATAACCATTTTATTTTTTGTTTTTATTTTTGAAAATTAAGTCTATGAACACTACTTCTACTTCTACCTCTAAATTTAGTTCTTTCTTATGTACTTTTCATCAATTGTTTAAAAAATCAAGTCAATTTTTTAGAACTAAAAAAAGTACTTTCAAAAAGTTATTTTTGTTTTTGGTTTTTGGCTAAGAATCAACCATTGTACTTAAGACATGGTTTATAATGATGAAGGATGATGTAGGATGATGAGGATATTTAATTTATCTCATCGTGTTTATAATGATGAAGGATATTTAATCTATTCTTTCTTTAATTCTCGATCGTGTTTATAATGATGAAGGATGATGAATGATGATGAGAATAAGGGATTGAGATGGTAAATTATAAAGATATTTAATCTATCTCTTGGTATGCAAAAGATGCTACGCGTTGGACTGATGATATGTGTGCACACCTTACTAATGCGTAAAAGTCTGCTTAAGCTAAACCCAAGTATAAATCTAGCTTAAGTGTCCTGTTAAGCCTAGGGTCGAATGCAGTGATTCTAGAGTATACTAACGTAGGGATGGCCTTTGAATCTATTGCAAAGGGTCATAATTACTTGATAGGTGTTGGTTATTTATACTAACTACTGGTGCACATGCAAGAGGATATAGGAGTTCAGAGTGGGAAAAAGGGGTAGTGGATGAATGACTTATGTGTAGATGGTATACGTTGATTTCCTAGTAGGAACAACAAGCCTATATGAGCGCAATGACAATGAATATAGAGATGGTATGAATGTCTGCTAAATCTAAGTGTATGTGTGTAGCGTTGGAAATCTATTTTTAATTTATGTTCAACATCTCTCGATGCGGTTGCCACACTTAATCCTATCTCTAGGGTGCATGCGTTAGTTACAAAGAACAGACAAAAGACATGAACAATTTTATCTCTAAAATTATTTCACGACCTAGCTTGATGCGTTCAACAATTAATTACTCTCTCGAGTGACTTAACTGTTTTTTCACTTCAATAAATTAATCAGTTAGATTTAAGCATAAACTTTATGCATTCATCAAGCCAGAAAGTTCACAAACACAAATAACTAAGAAAATAAATAGATAAAGGTGTGGAGAATGGTCGAAAATGAGATGACTTAAAGATATAAGTTTAATATAAATACTCATAGTTCAATCAGTGGAATGGTAAATGAGAATGCAAAGAAAACGGAAGAAGTCAAGCCGCAGAGTTCAATTTCTTGTCCTCTTTGGCTTGTTTTTAATGCTTGTTGTGGCCAACTTGGTGAAGGAGTTGAAGAAGATGTCTTTCTTGAGCTTCTCTCCGGCAGCACCTCGTTATCAACGGTGGAAAATGGTGTCTGTCTCTCCTATTCCTTGCTTGCACACGACAGAGGTGAAGAATGGCTAACTACTTGCTAACTGTCTACTGTATGATTTTCTAACTCTTTCTCTTGCATATAGCTTCCCTATATATAGACAACCACTTAGCCACTCAGTGACGTGATTGCATTAAATTCCATACTCTGAGACAGTCACCTGCCACTCTGCTTCGATCAAACGTCGTCAGTTAGATGCCCATGCCTGCAAGTTGATGTTTGAACATGGATTGCACAAGTTAAATGTATCTTCCATGCGTCGAGTAGTTTGGATGCATACCCCTTGCTTTGGCTTGTCTGCAACACTTAGTAGAATCTTCTGATTTCTGCATTAAAGTGTGTTAGTGAAGTAGTTTTCCACTTAAAGGATACTTTTGTACGAGTTTATCACATATATAGAATTTCGTGCATTTTTCCTTTAACAAGAGTACGTTTACAATACTAATAATCCTAATTATTCCAACTTTGAGAGAACAATAACTTGTATATCTACAAGTTATCACTGAAGAAACTCTAAAAATAGAGAACCAGTGAGCGAAAACGGATAAATTTCGGTTTTTCTTCTCTTATATCTCAGTGGAAGACCCTTTTTTACTCTCTCCTTGATAGGACCTTATTCTTGTGTAATCATTTCACATCATTACGAATTTGAAAATTTACAATCAAACAAATAGATTATGCATAAAGATAAATTAAAACATGTTTCTTAACAAAAATACAAGGGATCGAGTAAACAATACCTTTGAAGAACCCAAACTCCATTGTGAAAGAACATAAAAATTTACAATCAAACAAACAAATTATGCATAAAGATAAATTACAATATGTTTCTTAACAAAAATACAAGGGATCGAGTAAACAATACCTTTGAAGAACCTTTTCTTCACGTATTTCCTCGATCAATCACCAATGTATCCAACAGCACGAGCGCAACGACCAACTGGAAGATTCTCGATCATCAACAAGTACAACTCGATCCTCGATCCTCGAATAGAATTGGACACCACCATTCGATTACCTTGGTATTCTCGATGTGAGAATCCAGGATAGGCTCTATATGAATTTTGGATAGAGGGATGGAGGAAGTGAAAGAGTAAACGATCGAGTATACGATCAAGTATTGAACATAAGGAAGAACTCTATCGTGTAGTAAAAGACACTATCGTATAGTGAAATCGACGCGATCGCTTAGTCTCTCAAAAGTAATATGATTACTTGATGCGTGAAGCGTGGAGATGAATCTGAAAAAAAACTATTTTTCTTCTTTATCCCATTTAGCCATAAACCATCTAGAAACCACCCACTAAGGTAGTTATTTGGAGAAAAAGAATTATCAATTATCTCATAATTAATAAATTATAAATAAATACAATAACTAACTTATCATATTATATTTATACCCTATAGTTTTAATATTACATCATATGCAACATATAAACCATAACTCTTTTTATGGCATTTAATATAAATCATATTTATATTAATTCCTCCAATCAAATAATAATGTATCAAATACATTAAATTAATTATATCATATATAATTGAATTAATTTAATTATACCATATATAATCAAATTCCCTCTTGTTAATTTGAACATTTCAAACTAACCCAAAAACTGATTCTCAACATGAATCCATTGAGCTACCAAGAAAACCTTATGGACCTGTAGCTTGAAGCTCCAACGGTACATGAATAACTGTCTAAACTTTTTAATCATGATATCCACCATTCGTTAATTTTCAGGCACTCCACTAAAGACCGACAGCTACACTCTTCGCACTACAGATATATTTCCATGTCCATTGGATATAACCAATCAATAGTACGATGACCCTTCACAAATCGCTTGTAAGTATAGTTGTGCCAATTTACCATTTTGCCCTTGTAGTTACATCTAACTCCTTAAGTACCACTGATCCCTCTAATGAGCAATATAGCATAGTCCCACTATGATTAAACCCTTCTCGGGCCAAGAGAAGGTGTGGCACCACATCCAGAATGTGATCGATAGCATCCATTTGTTGCAAACTCTGCGTTTTGGCTCTTTGTAAGTTTGTCATAAGCATCATCAACCCACTCCATGTGTTGTTTGGCAATTCTATCCAAAATTTTCTTAGCCTCATTGTAAAATTTTTCCATAATGCCGCTTGCGGCAGCTGCGTCTGTTGCCATCTGGGATGGTCTATTCAATCCTCCATAGAAGGTCTCCATCTGTACAGTGAGAGGCAATCCATGGTTAAGATAATTTTTGGCTAACCTTTTAAATCTCTGCTATGCGTCACTGAGTGTTTTAGATTCTCCTTGCTCAAAGTTTATAATCTCTGACTCCTCCTTGTGTTGACTGTGGGAGGGAAGTATTGTTGCATGAACTTCTCTACCAACATGTCTCATGTTATTATTTTTCCTAGCTCCAAGGAGCTTGCCTATTGCTTGACGTCATCTCGAAGTGAATATGAAAACAAGGATAATCTTATTGCTTCAGATGTGATTCCAAGAATCACGAATGATTTGCAAGTTTCTAGGAAGCATTTCATGTGAGCATGAGGGTCTTCACTGCGGGCTTTGCCAAACTGTCCCGCAGTCTGTAACATCTGTAACATGAAAAATTTCATTTCAAACTTGGTCCCGTCAGGCGTTGGATAAATAATCCTAGGCGAAAAATCATACAACACTTGTGATGCATATTCATGCGTTGGACGCGTGCTATTGTTCACCATGAGGATCGGATTTTTTGCAACATTAGCGAGCTGTTGAGCCAAATTTTGGTTATTTTAGTCGTTTGTCATTTGTCGTTGCCTTAACCTTTGATATCAATTTGACCTATTTCTCTGTCTGAAAGTCCTTTCAATCTCGGGGTTGTATCTAAGTTCAGAAGTATTCTCTCTGCTCATAAAACGTTTACAAGTTTAGGCTTAACTTGTAATACTCCTTCGATTGAAAGTTTTTGCAAAAAGATACAAAATCCAAATTCCGGTTAGCTACATTTCTAGAATCCCCAGCAATGGTGCCAAAAACTTGGTTGCTTTCTTTAATTCCGATCATGTTTATAGTGATGAAGGATGATTTATGATGATAGAATAAGTGACTGAGATGGTAAGTGATGAGGATATTTAATCAATCTCTTGGTATGCAAAAGATGTTATGCGTGTAGACCTTGTTGGGGTTGATGCCCTAAATCTCATAGGCCCTGTATTTTGTAATTGTTTTATACAAACCTTTTATTTATTTAATAAAATATGAGATGTTTTATTTTACATTTAGTAACATTAAACCCACAAACCAATAAACTAACATCCAAGGTAATCATATGTAGCTTAAACATGTATGTAGAGACATACATGTGGATCATGTTTAAGCAATAAACTAAATGGTCTGTAGTAGATGAATAAGGTTGGATATCTTATCCTGGTGACACTACGAATACGACCCACATTGTAGATGTTACAATTGTTGTAATGTGCTACAAAGGATCTGATCGTGATCATTCATGTGGAGACATGTAAGCGGGGGTATTCTATATAAAGGGGTTTGTATAAAACCGGACCATGAAATGACTAGTCTCATTATATAATGTCATTCATAATTGAGGCTTAAATATCACCAGGATGACCATAGGTGACATGACCTGAATCTTCAGTGAGTTGTGAACTTTTGCCTATAAGGCGGTCCTTTGATTTGTATGGGTGAAAGTGACCAAATCATCGACTCAATAAACCTACCATTTTGGGGATTCGTCTAATTGGGGAGTTGGGAACAAAACTACACAAAACGAAATTCACTCCTTCCTCGAGATCGAGGTAAGTAGATAAATTACTCCTTTAAGGGTTGATTTTGGGACTTGAACAATATGACGCCACACCCTCTCCTGGACCGAGAGGGTTTGGTCATAGTTGGTCTATGACTTATTGTTCATTAGAGGGATTAACAGTACTTAAGAAGTTAGATGTAATTACAGCGACAAAATGGTAATTTTGGCCTAACTATACTTACAAGCAATTTGTGAAGGGTTATCGCATTGTTGACTGGTTATATTTGTTGGGATCGATGTCCTAATTCTTCCAGAGTCTCGTAGTTTGTGAACAGTTTGTACACACATTGTTATTAATAAAATAAGATTTATTTTATTTGCATTTACTCAAATCCAATAAACTAAGATCCGTGGTTATTTCATGTAAACTTAAGCATGTATGTGAGACATACAAGTGGATCATTCCTTAAGTTTTAATCTAAATGGTCTGTAGTATAAGAATAAATGAGGGATACCTTATCCTGGTGACATTACGGATACGACCCGCTTTGTAGATGTTTACAAGTGTTATAAACTGCTACAAATGGTCTAATCTTGACCATTCATGTGGAGACATGCGAGCGACGGTGTCCTTGTTGGGGTTGATGCCCTAAAGTCTCGTGTCCTGTAGTTTGTAAACAGTTTGTACGAATGCTTGTGATGTATAATATATGATATTTATTTCACTTCTTGATTTTGCTCATCTAAATATTTTATTTGCTTTACCACAAACCAATAACCTAAAATCCCTGGTTGTATTTATGTAACTTAAGCATGTATGTGGTGACACACAAGTGGGTCGTGTCTTAAGTGATAACCAAAATGGTCTATAGTATATGGATATAGGAGGGAAACCTTATCCTGATAACGCTACGAATGCAACCCGCTTTGTGGAATAGTTACAAGTGTTGTGACTTGTCACAGATGGTCTGATCCTGATCATTCGTGTAGGGGACATGCGAGCGGGGGCGTCTTATACAAAGAGTTTGTATAAGAACTGACCACGAAGTGTTAATGTCTCGTTATATAATACCGTTCATGACAAAGACCTTCACTAGGATGACCATAGGTAACATGACCTCAATCCTGAGTGAGTTGGGAACTTCTGCCATTGAGGACGGTTCTTTGATTTGCATGGGTGCAAGTGCCCAGGCCTCCGACTCAAACCTACCACTTTGGAGATTCGTCCGATTTAGGAGCTGGGAACTCAGCTACACAAGATGGAATTCATTCCTTCCCCGAAGCAGGGGCAAGTAGATAGATAGTAAGAGTTGATTCTAGGGCTTGAACGATGTGGCGCCACACACCTTCTCATGGCTTGAGAGGTGTTGACACATAGTTGGACTATGTTGTATTGTTCATTAGAGGGATCAGTGATACTTAAAAAGTGAGATGTAACTATAGGGGCAAAATGGTAAATTGGCCCAGCTGTACTTACAAGCATCTGTGAAGGGTTATCGTACTCATGATTGGTTATATCCAATGGACACAGAAATATATCTGTGGTAAGAAAAGTTCAGCTGTCGGTCTTTAGTGGAATGCCTGGCAGTTAACGGATGGTGGATCTCGTGGCTAAAGAATTTAATCAGCTATTGATGCATTATTTTATGAGGTGAAAATATGGAATGAGATGCGGTGATGGAATTGCGTTAAGCAATAAGTTTTCTTAGTGGAATCCAAGTATAAACCCCACTGAGTTTCGTGGTAAGTCCAGGGTCGAACTCAGGGACTTGGGAAAACGGTATGCGGTGGTAATTTTTTGGAAGTCTTTGCGGTAATCGGTAAATCAAATAGTTGTTTGGTGTTGTTGTTTGTGATAATAAAATAAAATAAACAAATGCGGTGGAGTTTCAAAAAGAGTTGATAATACAGAAGATGCGATGAGTATGTGGTGAACGGGTTGAGAAAGGGTTCGGCTAACACTTCCTAGGATGCGTTCATGTTATGCAATCATGCAACACACATACAATAGCAAACCATCTCTCGACGCAGATGCTACGACTTCTAGTACTAGAACGTATGTGATATATGCGATAAGTCTATAAGACCTACACATAAGCCTCTATTCTTATTTATGCGATGACAAAATGACACACATACAAATAAGGTGACCACATAATAATATCATACCTATCTCTAGGGTGCATGCGATGCAGGTTGACAAACAGAGCTTATCTCTAAGTCCCTATCTCCTGCTTATGCAAATCTAATCTTGCTCTCTCGAGTCTAGATTCTAACCTAGCTCTCTCAAGTCTTAGGTTCTTTCTTTAGACTCTCTCTCAAGTAGCTCTAAAGGGGTGTTGGGCACAACATAAAACAAGATAATCGCATGCAATGAAGACCCTAGGTCATGTTAGCTTAGTTCTTCTCAACCCATTCGATAAATTTAGCTACTCATGCGTGCTTTCAAGAGAGTGAACAGATGTAGATAAATAACTTCCATTGTATAAATATAGAGTTGAAATACAAAATAATAATGCAAGAAGAGAATAAAGAGCTTGGTAGCAATCTCTTGCTTCCCGAGGCTTTTACATTGTCTTTTCTACTCTGTTCAAAAGATAGTCTTGCTCTCGCGAGAGTCGGCCCGTTCTCTACTTTTCCACGCCTCCGGGTTCTCTCTCGAGTTGCCCTGAGCGATCTTCCGGCATCTCTTCCCTTCTTTCACTCCGCCTTAAAATAAAAGAAAAACTACGAACAAGGTTATTCTAAGGGAAAATTCTCCAAGTGTTTGAACTTTCTGAACTAGCTCCACCCATTTTCTGAAGGTTGCCTTTGGTATTTATAAAGCTTCAGGGTGAAAGGCATCTTCTCTCTTATGATTGCACAGATGGGATGACTTTAATTCTCTGACTGATGCGTCGAATATTTGTCACCGAAAAGCTGAGTGTACTTGTTATCGTTAGCGGCTTGTCAACTTAATTCGGACTCGACCATCATTAGCTTTTTGTCTCATCGTGATTAATTATGCTTTTCACCTAGATGCGCTCACCAAGTTACGCCGACTCTATGCGGCAATCCTTCTTGAGTAGGTGTTTGCGAGCACACATCTCCGCAAAGCCCTGCGGTAATGCTGCACTCGACCATTGATTTCTTGTGATCGCGCATTCCGCCTTGTGTCAACGCATATTTTGCATAAAAATACAAAAATTAACTATTTCTATGCGATGAACGCATATGACCACAATGTTATGAACTTAATGCTTTTTGGACGTAATCTAACATATTTTATCAACGCAAACCTTCATTGTTTAATAACTTAGCACTGTAATAACGTGCATTTCTACCCGTTATCACATTAACGTACTGTTGGAGCTTTGAGCCATAGGTCTATAAGGTCTGCTTGGTAGCTTGGATAAAAGTTGAGAATCACTTTTTGGGTTAGTTTGAAATGTTCAAACTGACAAGAGGCAGTTCAATTATATTGATATAATTGAACTGGTTAATTATATATGATATGATTAACTAAATGTATGAAATACATTATTTTAGAGGAAATTGGATATAAATATGATTTATATCAAGTAGAGAAGAAAACATTATAGTTGATATATGATATGAAACTATAGGTTAATAATATAATATGATTATATTCATTATTTTATTAATTAGGAGGTTATGAGATAATCGGCCGAAGTTTTCTCCGATTTCATGCGATAGTGGGAAGTTGAATTTAGTTTTAGTAACTGAAGAATAAAATGAAAATAGTTTTCATTTTGCTAAAGACATGCTAACTCGCTCACGGTGTGAAAGTCTTCCATCGCTTAGTGTTGAGAGCCTATACGATAGCGCCGCCTACTAAAAGATCACACACCCGCATTTCCTAAACGATCGCCTGCGTTTTCTTAAAAGATCGCTTATATTTACTAGATGATCGTTTACCTTTTACCTAGACGATTGCTTAGCATTTACTACACAATCGTGTACCCCGAACTAAACGATCAAGCACCCAACTATATGATAGTCACCCCTTTCTCCCACTTTCTTGTTCGTAGTACATGATCACCTTTCCTCCTCCTCCCTACCAATTCCATCAAAGTCCACCCTTTGGATTCTCACTCTGAGAATACTGAGGACTTCGAGTGGTGGTGTTGTCCCTGTTGCCTTATGTTCGTGTAGACGACCGTGGTGTTGCTGGGCGATTGCTTGTTGGACAAGAAAGAGTGTGAGAAGTTTGGTCACGGTGAGACCGAGATTTCTGAAGAAAGTCTTCAATTGGTAAGTTTCCCAGTCTCTTGTATTTTATCTTTTAAAGAATGCCAGTAATTAGTGTTTACAATGCATATCTATATGTTAGAATATATATTGTTAAATTATGTCATAATGAATTGGAAAGGCCCGCTTCCGCTCATAGGTACTCTTATATCAAAGTTCCTTCAGCCCTATACAAAGAGTTTGTATAAGACCGGACCACGAGATGATTAGTCTCTTTAATATAATGTTGTTGATAATTGAGACTTACATATCAGTAAAACGACCATAGGTGACATGACCTTAATCCTGAGTGTTTTGGGAACTCTTGCCTATGAGGGCGGTCCTTTGATTAGTATGGGTGAAAGTGGTCAGATTGTCAACTCAACAAGCCTACCTTTTGGGGGATTTGTCTTTGGGGAGCTGGAAACTCAATTACAAAAGATGAATATCACTCCTTGCCCGAAACAAGGGTAAGTAGATAAATCGCTCCCTTAAGAGTTAATTTGGGGTTTTGAACATAGTGATCACACCCTCTCTTTAGAAGAGAGAACTCAGTCATAGTAGAACTATGACTTATTGTTTATTAGAGAAATCAATGATACTTAAGGAGTTAAATGTAACTACAGGACAAAATGGTAAATTGGCCCAACTGTACTTACGAGCGATTTATGAAGGGTTATCACACTATGATTGGTTAATATGGATGCAGAAATATATCCGTAGTGCAAAGAGTGCAGCTGTCAGTCTTTAGTTGAGTGTCCGATAGTTAACGAATGGTAGATCTCGTGATTAAAGAATTTAGTCAGTAATTCATGTACCATTGGAGCTTCAAGCTACAGGTCCATAAGGTCTCCTTGATAGCTCAATGGGTTCAAGTTGAGAATCAAATTTGGGTTAGTTTGAAGTGTTCAAATTAACAAGAGTAAATTCAATTATATGTGATATAATTGGTATGATGTATGACATTATTTGGAGGAGTTAATGTAAATATGATTTACATTAAGTACCATAAAATAGAAAAAGAACTATGGTTTATATGTTTCATATGATGAAATATTAAAACTATAGGTTATAAATATAATATGATAAGTTGGTTATCATATTTATTTATAATATATTAATTATATGATAATTAATTATTTTTCTCTAATAACCGATTGAGTGGAAGGTTATTGAAAGTTTTATGGTAACCGTGAGATAAAAGAAAAATTGTTTTCCTAAATTTAGAAGTTGCTTCATTCGGAATGTACTCATGGAAAAAGCTATCAAGTAAAAGAGTTTTACTACGCGATAGCGTTGAGAGACTATACGATCAGCTAAGCGATAGCTTAGAGTTGACTATACGATAGTCATTCAGCCGATCATTGCTACGATCGAGTAGTAAAGTCTATGCGATAGGCTTGCATTTACTAAATGATCGAACACATCGTCTATACAATAGACAGTATTCTTATCTCCCACTTGCTCGATCGTCTACTCGATCGCATACCTCCATTCTTCCTCAAGCCAATATCATACAGAGCCCATAACTTCTGGATTCTCACACCGAGAATACCAAGGTAACACTTGTGGTAGTGTCCTTACTCAGTTCGTGAATCGAGTTGGACTCGATTGGGTTCGACGAGCATCCAAATGTTTGTTATGTTCGTGCTGTTGGTAGTAGTCTGTTCGTTGCATTCGTGTGTTGTTTGTGGACACATTGGAGTTTGTTCGAGGGATACTTGAAGAATGGTTCTTCAAAAGTACGCATACTCTACCCCTTGTTCTCTTATACCATGTTGTGATTTCTGTATATGCATGACCTTTTAGTTTCTTTTTAGATTGTAATTGTTTTGTGTTCAATTCAGATGGAATTTGGAACGATCCCTTCCGCTGCTCATGGAAATCCTCTGATTTGATTTCCTTCATTTGGTATTAGGGCCAGGTTGTTCTGATATTCCAAATTTCCATTTCTGTATTGAACTTCTTTTATAGTCGTGGTGGGTTTTTTAAGTTTTCTGCATTGCGTTTAAGAGTTAACTGTATTTGTGGATGTGTTGATGAATGTTTACGAGATGATGGCCTTTGTTTAAAGCTTTCTTTAAGATTATAAAGTGTTAATTTGTAAGGGCTTCTACGTTTTGGGCATATTTAACAAGCAATCTAGTATGTATTCAAAGTGTTTGAAGTTGTTTGAGTTATTCATGATGAAGTTTTGAAGCATGGAGATGCAGTTCTCATCGAGGAAGAAGACCAAAGGTTGGTCGTATCGTGTAATCTAAGGTAAACGATCGTGTAGAAAAGTTCTGTGCGATTGTGTAGTATTTACTAAACGATCGTTTAGTTAATGCTAAACGATGGGGTAAAGAGTTTGCTCCATCGCATATCGTTGGTTGCTCGATCGCATGGACACTGGAGGTAAACAATCACATAGAGTTTTGACACTCATCGTTTAATAAAAGGCGCACGCACTAAATGATCGTGTAGTTCAACATGCTTCATTACGTAGTCACTGACTACACGATCATCTGGTATATGATATCTTGATGCTTGCTCAGCGATCGTTTAGACGATTATGCTTCATCACATCATTTTCGTTTAGTTGATCGTTTAAGGCTTGTGTTGCATGTTGCGTGCTACACGATCATGTAACCCTATACTTCATTGCATAGTCAAAGGTACACGATCGTTGCTAAACGATTGTTTATGCTCATACAACGTTGCTAAACGATTGAGTAAAAATTTTACTCTATCGTATACGCGATCACAAGAATTTGTTACACGATCAAGGAGACGCGTTTCTTTGCCCAGACGGTTCAAGACCCAGTTTGCCTATTTGAACCGAAGATTCATTGTGCTTTGTAATAGTTAGCTTCGTTTTTTAAGGATTTGAGGCTAATTATCCTGGTTCATCAACTTTTACTTAATGTACATAAGATGTATATTTGTTTATATGCCAAGTGTATGACATATAGATTTAAAACCCACCTTAAGTTATGCATTTTATTCATGCA
The DNA here is from genome assembly GCF_027475165.1 of Benincasa hispida. Taxonomy (NCBI): domain Eukaryota; kingdom Viridiplantae; phylum Streptophyta; class Magnoliopsida; order Cucurbitales; family Cucurbitaceae; genus Benincasa; species Benincasa hispida. Next base: position 2,176,036 of record NC_143480.1, read on the forward strand.
TCATATATTATAAGTGTTATAATATAGATAATGGCATGATGAAATTACAAGAAAGCATGCGCATACATCGTGAAATATAAGAGTTATATTGATGCATGCATTAAGCATATTCATGCATCATCTTTATATTATAAGAGTTATAGTATAAGGGTGCATGAAAGCTTGTTTTCTTGGTTCATTGCTTTGTTATATAAGTGTTATATACCAGTAGTAATAAATGAACAATGCATGGAGCACGACGCTTAGACTTATTTATAAGAGTTATGAATGCCTTGTATGTGTAGCTTTGCATTGTGTTGGTTTTAGTTGTTTCCTGTTATAAGTATTATAATGGAAATTAAAACTAAAATCAATAAGAAAGAGTTGCATGCGAACTTAGGTGAACTCATGTTTTAAAAGAGTTTTAAAATTGGATTGAGATAGATCTAAGTTCCTGGTTATAATGAGATTAGATACCTAAGTTTAATCTTTTGAATCGGTTTAATAGGATTAAATTGATTTCCCTAAAAGATTAAATTTTTATGAAATCTATCTATAAGGGACCGTTTGTCTAAGGTGGGTTCTGTCTAGGCTGAGGTATTTAAGTTGACGAAAACAGAACACCTCTACCTGGGAACCTACCTGAAAAGGTGAATTAGATAGATTTGTTACAAGCATGCGACAGTTGATCAAAGACTTAGTTAAAGAGTTGAATGAATGATGATCAAAAGTTGTTCAACTTTCCAAAGTAAGAGGTACTTTTGGGCAAACCTAGAAAGTCACTTAGTTAAAATCGTTAGTTGTGTTTTTTCTAAGTAAACTAAACCCTAGGTTATAAATACTCAGTGGGAGGAAAAGATGTATATGATATGTCAATTCCACTCACGTTTCTCCCTGAATGTTCATGCCGTGAGATTCATGCTTGGCCTCATGGTGCCCTGGAAGCATTCCCCTTCGGATGGTGTTTGCATGAGTCAATATCAAGGTGGACGGAGAGAGTATTTATAGTAAGTGGGTGAAGGATATGTGTCAACATGTCCTCCGGTCTCCTTCATTGGTTTACACTGTGAGATCTTCTTGCACTACCTCTTGGCACCCTAGGAGTGTCCCCCTTCGGATGGTTTTGTGCGGTTGGTCAATATCAAGGTGAACTCCAGATATGGATAAGGTCGCTTTAGTTTTTGCCCCAATCGTATTTTTTCCCTTCGGGTTGGCTACTTGGGTTAGAACTCTAGGATCTAAAATGAAAGGTCATACTTATGGAAAATTGTTAAGCAAGTTAATGAGTTCTTGACTAAATCAATGATGACTAGTCGTTATAGGAACAAAAGTTGTTCTGTTATTAATAACTGGTTGAGAGTGTCTCAATTCAGAGGAGGGATAAATTTACTACCCTTTAGTGGCTTTTGTCGTAAATAAAGCGTCATTGCAAAACTAGATGTCATATGGGGTTCATTTCAGTTTTGCTAGACCGTATTGGATGTTGTTTTTTAACGAATATTTGATAAAAATCTAATGTAGATCAATGTGTTTATTTTTTCAACAACATGTATGATTTTTCGTTAGTTGCCTCTTTTACCTTTGACTAATTACATACATTGGAAAGAGTTTCTTAAAATATATTTCGTGGTAAACGACCTCGAGTTTGTCAGGTTGAGGAGTGTTCTCAAGTCCCAACACTTTATGCACTATGAAATGTTCGTAATGCATATGAAGTGTGGATGAAGGCTAACTCGTTGGCCTGACTTCACACTTTGGTTAGCATACCTGATGAATTGGCCAAAAGGGTTGAGAACATGGTCATTGCACGTAATATCATGGACTTGTTGCAAGAATTATTTGAACGTCAATTCTTACTTTTTGAGCACAAAGGGATGGATGGAAAAAAAACCAGTAGTGTTAGTTCCAAAGAAAATCTCCAGTCTTTCTTGAATGTCAAGGGATTAAAAGAGAAAGCAATTGTTGCTGACTCAGATGAAGTTCATTGACGAGAATTATTTTCTAAAATAGAACTTGGAGCTTATTTAGGTTCTGATACTGATCCCACAACTCTCCAGAAGAGGAAGAAGTCTCAAGATAGTAAATGTGATTTGTCTTGAAAACGTGTTTGGTAGAAAATGATGATTCTAAAGGAAATCGGACCTGAGGATTTCCGTGAGCAGTGGAAGGATCATTCCAAATTTCATTTGTATATGAAAAACACAATTACAATCACAAACGGAAACATACATGTTATGCACAAAACTGAAATTACATAATGTTTTCCTAAAGATCACGGGATAGAATTAACATACCTTTAAAGACTCATCTTTAACATTCTTGATCAGGAACGCTCGTTCAAAGCAAGACGACAACCACGAACGCTCGAACACTACGAACTCTACACTGCACGATCACAACGAACTTGAACACCATGATCTCCAAGTCATGAACACCCCGAACACCACAAATGGCCTCCACAGAACCTTGACTATGTTGAGTTGAGTATGACACCACCAAAAAGGTTACCTTGGTATTATCGGTGTGAGAATCCGGAAGTGTGGGCTCTGTGTAGACTTGGTTAGAGGAGAGACCGGAGGAGAACAGTCGTGTAAACGATTAAGCAAGTGAGAGATGTCAAAGCCTATCGTATAGGACAATGCCCAATCGTTTAACAAAAGCTATGCGATTGTTTAGCTCATCAGCCAGTTGAGAGTCTATCGTATAAAAGCTTTCACGATCGTCTACTCTCTCCAAGTCTTCGTTTAGCAAATCTAATTCACTTGACAACCTTTCCATGAGTAATTTCTGAGAGTGGAAATCTCAAATCAAGAAAACATTTTTCCTTTCATCTCACAATTACTATGAAACCACTAATAACCTCCCACTCAATTGGTTATTAGAGAAAAAGAGATAATTATCCAATAATTAATATTATTATAAATATAAATGATAAACAACTTACCATACTATATTTATAACCTATAGTTTTAATATTTCATCTCATGAAACATATAAACCATAGGTTTTTTTCTATTCCATGGCACTTAATGTAAATCTCATTTACATTAATCCTCCATTTGTTGTATCTCATACATCACACCAATTATATCATATATAATCAAATTTCCTCTTGTCAATTTGAACATTTAAAATCAACACCAAGAACCGATTCTCAACTTGTCCATTGAGCTACCAAGAGGACATTATGGACCTGTAGCTTGAAGCTCCAACGGGTGGTGAATAACTAACTAAACTCTTTAGTCATGGGATCCACCATCCATTAACTTCCGGTCACTTCGTTAAGATCAACAACTGCACTCTCCTTACTACATATATATTTTGTGTCCATATCAACCAATCAATAGTGCGAACCCTTCACAGATTGCTCGTAAGTACAGTTGGGCCAATTTACCGTTATGCCCCTGTAGTTACATCTAACTCTTTAACTACCACTGATCCCTCTAATGAACATAAGTCATAGTCCTACTATGATTGAGTCGTCTCTTCCAAAGAGAGGTTGTGGCCACTATGTTCAAGACCCGAAATCAGCTCTTAAGGGAGTAATCTATCCACTTACTCGTGCTTCGAAGACGGAATGAATTTCATCTTGTGTAATTGAGTTCCCAGCTCTCAAATCAGACAAATCCCCAGAAAGGTAGGTTTGTTGAGTTGGCAATCTGGCCACTCTCACCCATACTAATCAAAGGACCGTCCTCAAAGGTAGGAGTTCCCAAAGCATTTAAGATTAATGTGATGTCACCTATGGTCGTTTAGGTGAAATGTAAGTCTCAAGTATCAACGGTGTTATATAAAAAGAATAGTCATCTCGTGTTCCGGTCTTATACAAACTCTTTGTATAGGACATGCCCGCTCGCATGTCTCCACATGAATGGTCAGGATCTACCATCTGTAGTAGTTCACAACACTTGCAAACCTTTACAAAGCGGGTTGTATCCGTAGTGTCACCAGGATCAGGTATCTCTCCTTAATTCTTATACTACAGACCTATTTAGGTTATCACTTAAGGCATGATCCACTTGTATATCTCATATATATGCTTAAGTTTTCATACAATAACCATGGAGCTTTGTTGATTGGATATGAGTAAATGTAAAATAAAATAATTCTTATTTTATTCATAACAATGTGTATAGTTTACAACTACGAGACTTCGGGAGAATTAGGACACCAATCCCAACAACTTCTATGATTCGAGTGAGAATAAGGTATTTGTGTCGACAAATGCCATCTTCTTGGAAGAAGACCACGTAAGGGATTATAAATCACGAAGCAAGCTTGTTTTACATGAGATTTCTAGTGAGACTACTAAGAGTTCAACAAGAGTTGTTGAACAGACTGATAGATCAACAAGAGTTGTTTATGTCGGTTCATCTAGTCAACCATCTTAAGAGTTAAGACTGCCTCGACGTAGTGGGAGGATTATGAATCCACCGGAATGCTACATAGGTTTGACTGAAGCCCAAAACATCATATCTAATGATGGAGTTAGGATCCATTGTCTTTTAAGCAAGCAATGGAGGATGTTGACAAAGATGAGTGGATTAAAGCCATGAATCAGGAAATTGAGTCTTTGTACTTCAATTCTGTCTGGGAACTTGTGGAAGCCTGATGAGGTAAAACTTATAGGGGTAAGTGGATATACAAGAGAAAATGCGGTGTAGATGGAAAGGTGCAGACCTTTAAGCCTAGACTCATGGCAAAGGGTTATACCCAGGTCGAAGGAGTGGACTATAAGGAAACTTTCTCACCTGTTGTCATGTTGAAGTCTATCAAGATTCTCCTGTCCATAGCCACATTTTATGATTATGAGATATGGAAAATGGATGTCAAGACTGCCTTTCTGAATAGTAATATCGAGGAGACCATCTATATGGCTCAATCAGAGGGGTTCATTGTTCCAGATCAAGAGTAAAGAGTTTGCAAGCTTAATAGGTCCATTTATGGGCTGAAACAAGCATCTAGATCGTGGAACATTAGATTTAATAGTGCGATCAAATTGTTTGGCTTTGATCAAAATGTTGATGAGCCTTGTGTTTACAAGAAAATCATCAACAACTCAGTAACTTTTCTGGTACTGTATGTGGATGATATCCTACTAATTGGGAATGATGTAGGATTTATAATTGACATTAAAAAATGGCTAGCCGCCCAATTGTAAATGCAAGATTTGGGAGAGACGCAATATGTTCTAGGGATCCAGATCATTCGGGATTGTAAGAATAAGAGGTTGGTCTTGTCTCAAGCATCGTACATTGACTAAATGTTGATCAGGTATATGATGCAGAATTCCAAGAGGAGTTTACTACCATTCAGGCATGGAATTGTTTTGTCTAAGGAACAGTGTCCTAAGACACCTCAAGAGATCAAGGAGATGAGACGGATTCCCTATGCTTTGGCTGTTTGGAAGCTTAATGTATGCAATGTTATGTACTAAACCTGACATTTGCTATGCAGTAAGGATTGTCAGTTGTTATTAGTCCAATCCAGGATTAGATCACTGGACGATAATCAATTCTCAAGTATCTTTGAAGAACGAGAGACTATATGCTTGTGTATGGAGATAAGGATCTGATCCTTATAGGATACACAAACTCTGACTTTCAGACTAATAGAGATTCTCGGAAATCGACATCCGAGTCAGTGTTCACTCTGAATGGAGGGGTTGTAGTTTTTCGAAGCATCAAGCAAGGATGCATCGCAGACTCCACTATGGAAGCCAAATACGTAGTCGCTTGTGAAGCTGCTAAAGAGGTTGTTTGGCTTAGGAAGTTCTTTACAGATTTGGAAGTTGTTTTAAATATGTCTTTATCGATCACACTCTATTGTAATAACAGCTGGGCTGTGGCAAATTCAAAGGAACCTCAGAGTCATCGTAGAGGCAAGCATATCAAACGAAAATATCATTTGATTAGGGAGATTGTGCATCGCAGTGATGTGATAGTCACGAAGATTGCATCGGAGCACAACGTTACTGATCTATTTACAAAGGCTCTCACGACTAAAATGTTCAAAGGTCATCTGGAGAGTCTAGGTCTATGGGACATGCGATATACCTTGTCTAGGGCAAGTGGGAGATGATACTAGGGTATAAAGTATATCCTAGTTTATTGTATATTATACTGGTTTTTCATGTATTGTACATTAGTCTCTCGAGGCATTAAGACAAGTTAGAGATTGTTGGGATTGGTGCCCTAATTCTCCCGGAGTCTCATAGTTTGTAAACAGTTTGTACACACATTATTATTAATAAAATAAGAGTTATTTTATTTGCATTTACCCATATCCAATAAACTAAGATCCGTGGTTATTTCATGTAAACTTAAGCATGTGTGCGAGACATACAAGTGGATCATGCCTTAAGTAATAACTTAAATGGTTTTTAGTATAAAGATAAAAGAGGGATACCTTATCCTGGTGACACTACGAACACGACCCACTTTGTAGATGTTTTCAAGTGCTGTAAACTGCTACAGATGGTCTAATCCTAACCATTCATGTGGAGAAATGCGAGCGGAGGTGTCCTATACAAAGAGTTTGTTTAAGACTAGACCACGAGATGATTAGTCTCTTTAATATAACGCCATTGATAATTGAGACTTACATCTCACTAAAATGACCATAGGTGACATGACCTTAATCCTGAGTGTTTTGGGAACTCCTGCCTATGAGGGCGGTCCTTTGATTAGTATGGGTGAGAGTGGTCAGATTGGCAACTCAACAAGCCTACCTTTTGAGGGATTTGTCTGATTAGAGAGCTGGGAACTCAGTTACACAAGACGAAATTCACTCCTTCCCCGAAGCAAGGGTAAGTAGATAAATCTCTCCCTTAAGGGCTGATTCTGGGTCATGAACATAGTGGCCACACTCTCTCTTTAGAAGAGAGGACTCAGTCATAGTAGGACTATGGCTTATTGTTCATTAGAGGAATCAGTAGTACTTAAGGAGTTAGATGTAACTACAGGGGCAAAACGGTAAATTGGCCTAGCTGTACTTACGAGCGATTTGTGAAGGGTTATCGCACTATTGATTGGTTAATATGGATGCAGAAATATATCCGTAGTGCAAAGAGTGCAGCTATCGGTCTTTAGTAGAGTGACCGACAGGTAACGGATGGTGGATCTTGTGACTAAAGAGTTTAGTCAGTTATTCATGTACCATTGGAGCTTCAAACTACATGTCCATAATGTCCCCTTGGTAGCTCAATGGGTTCAAGTTGAGAATCAGATTTTGGAGTTAGTTTGAAGTGTTCAAATTAACAAGAGTAAATTCAATTATATGTGGTGTAATTGGTATGATGTATGAGATACATTATTTGGAGGAATTAATGTAAATATGATTTACATTAAGTACCATAAAATAGAAAAAGAACTATGGTTTATATGTTTCATATGAAGAAATATTAAAACTATAGGTTATAAAAATAATATGATAAGTTGGTTATCATATTTATTTATAATATATTAATTATATAATAATTAATTCTTTTTCTTAATAACCGATTGAGTGAGAGGTTATTGGAAGTTTTATGGTAACCGTGAGATAAAAGAAAATTTTTTTTCCTAAATTTAGAAGTTGTTTCATTCGGAAAGTACTCACGGAAAAAACTATCAAGGAAAAGAGTTTTACTAAGCGATAGCGTTGACAGACTATACGATCAGCTAAGCGATAGCATAGAGTTGACTATACGATAGTCATTCAGTTGATCGTTGCTACAAGATTGAGTAGTAAAGTCTATGTGATAGGTTTGCGTTTATTAAACGATCGAGCACATCGTCTATACGATAGACAGTATTCTTATCTCCCACTTGCTCGATCGTTTACTCGATCGCATACCTCCAATCTTCCTCAAGCCAAGATCATACAGAGCCTACAACTCCTCCATTCTCACACCGAGAATACCAAGGTAACACTTGTGGTAGGGTCCTTACTCAGTTTGTGAATTGAGTTGGACTCGATTGGGCATGAGGAGCATCTGGACGTTCCTTGTGTTCGTGTTGTTGGTAGCAGTCTGTTCTTTACGTTCGTGTCTGTTTGTGGACACATTGGACTTCATTCGGGGAATACTTGAAGAATGGTTCTTCAAAAGTACATATACTCTATCCCTTGTTCTCTTATAGCATGCTATGATTTCTGTATATACATGACCTGTTAGTTTTCGTTGAGATTGTAATTGTTTTATGTTCAATTCGAATAGAATTTTGAACGATTCCTTTCGCTGCTCATGGAAATCCTCTGATTTGATTTTCTTCAATATCCAATGGACATAGAAATATATCGGTAGCGCGAAGAGTGCACCTGACAGTCTTTAGTGGAGTGTCTGACAGTTAATGGATGTTGAATAATTTAATTAAAAGAGTTTAATTAATTATTCAAGTATCATTGAAGCTTCAAGCTACAAGTACATGAGGTCCCCTCTGTAGTTCAACAGAGATTAAATAAGAATCAATTTTGGATTCATTTAAATTGTTCAAATTAATTGAGGGAATTAAATATATGTGATATAATTAATTTAATTTAATTATACATGATATAATTACTATAATGTATTTGATACATTATAATATAAAGTTTATTTGTGAGGAAATAAATATTTGAATATGATTCAAATATTAATTATGTGAATTGGATTCATATAATTAAATTTAGCGTAAATGAGATTTATATTAAATATCATGCATTAATGAGAGAATGAAAACTATAGGTTATATTGTATTTGATACGATAATAAACTATAGGTTATATTTTATATTTGATATAACATAAAGTTTAATATATATTATATGATAAAGTGGATATCATATAAATATATATTAAAATAAATTTTCTTTTAATTAATTTATTTTTGAATTTATTTTTGAGAGAGTTATAACTTCTTCCCCTTTTTCTCTCTACTACGTGTGTGTAGGTGGTGTGTAGAGAGATTGTTTCATAATCTTCCTCTTGGATTTTTACAAAGAGCATTGTGTGAAAACGGATAGAAAATTCTCTGAAAAAAGTTCTTTGGATCTCACCATCTTTTCCTCTCAATTCCTCTCTCTCTCAAAATACCAAGAGCCACATAACTCCTTGGATTCTCATCCTAAAGAATACAAAGGAAACTTTCATAGTAGTGGCCATTAGGATTTCGAGTACGTTGTTGTTCATGATCGATTCCGGATAAGAGGAAATACGTGAAGAATAGATCTTCAAGGGTTAGTCTTTCCATATTCTTTTTCTCAATTATAATTGCATACTGTAAATTTTAAATTTTCGATTAATACATAATTTTTCCTGTATGTTTCTGTAAAATTCTTATTCTGTAAAAAATCAAGATTTGGGATCGATCCCCGCTTCCACACTAAACCTTCGCCGATTCCTACACACCTTACTAATGCGCATAAGTCTTCTTAAGCTAGACCCAAGTATAAATCTAGCCTAAGTATCCTAGTAAGCCCAAGGTCAAACGCAGGTATTCTAGAATATACTAATGCAGGGATAGCCTTTGAATCTATTGCAGAGGATTCCTAATTACTTGATAGGTATTGGTTATTTACACTAACTACTAGTGCACGTGCAAGAGTATATAGGAGTTCAGAGAGGGAAAAGGGGGTCATGGATGAATGACTTATGCGTAGATGATATACATTGATTTCCTAGTGGGAATAACAAGCTTATCTGAGCGCAATGACAATGAATATGGAGATGTTATAGATGTCTGCTAAATCTAAGTGAATGTGTGATGCGTTAGAAATTTATTCTTTAATTTATGTTCAACATCACTCATGTGATTGCCTCACTTAATTCTATCTCTAGGGTGCATGCGTTAGTTACAAAGAACAAACAAAAGACATGAACAATTTTATCTCTAAAATTACTTCACGACCTAGCTTGATGCATTCAACAATTAATTACTCTCTCAATTGACTTAACTGTTTTTTCACTTCAATCAATTAATCAGGTAGATTCAAGCATAAACATTATGTATTCATCAAGCCAGAAAGTTCACAAACACAAATAACTTAGAAAATAAATAGATGGAGGTGTAGAGAATGGTCGATAATGAGATGACTTAAAGATATAAGTTTAATACAAATACTCTTAGTTTAATCAGTAGAATAGTAAATGAGAGTGTAAAGAAAAAGGAAGAAGTCAAGTCGTAGAGTTCAATCTCTTGTCCTCTTTGCCTTGTTTTTAATGCTTGTTGTGGCCAACTTGGTGAAGGAGTTGAAGGAGATGTCTCTCTCGAGCTTCTCTCTGACAGTAAATCATTATGAATGGTGAAAAATGGTGTTCGTCCTTCATATTCCTTGCTTGTAGACGACAGAGGTGAAGAATGGCTAACTACTTGCTAACTGTCTACTATTTGATTTTCTAACTTTTTCTCTTGGTAGCTTCCCTTTATATAGGCAATCACTTAGCCACTTGGTGATGTGATTGCATTAAATTTCATACCTTGAGATAGTCGTTTGCCACTCTGCTTCAGTCAGATGCCATCAATCAGATATCCATGCCTGTAAGTTGATGATTTGACGTGGATTCCACAAGCCGAATGTATCTTCCATGCGTTGAGTAGTTTGAACGCATACCCCCTGTGTTGGCCTTGTCTATAATATTTAATAGATTTTTCTGATTTCTGCATTAAAGTGCGTTAGTGAAGCAGTTTTCCACTTAAAGGATACTTTTGTATGAGTTTATCACATATATAGAATTTCATGTATTTTTCCTTTAACAAGAGTGCGTTTACAACACTAAAATCCTAATTATTCCAACTTTGAGAGAACAATAATTTGTATTTCTACAAGTTATCAACAATTCAATAAGAATAACACTAATCAAGATTCCTCAAATGATAATAATACTATATGATTAGAAAAAAGAAATTCCTTAAGTTTTGGGTCTAGCTTCTATATAGTCTCTAAGTTTCAAAATGTCACATATTTAATCCTTAAGTTTTGAGTTTGATTTCAGTTTAGTTCCTACGTTTCAAAATACTACAATTTAGTCCCTACGTTTCAAAATGCTACAATTTTACCTTTGACATTTGAGTTTTGTTTCAATTTGGTCCCTATGTTTCAAGATTTACACTTTTAACCTCGATTTTTTTTACTAAATACTCATTTTCCGTCTTTAGAGTTAATTTATGTTAATAAATTAAAAATCGTTAAAAGAACTATAATCATAAGGTTCACTATTTTTATCACTTTGAACATTAAATTTAAAATTTCACTTCATAATTATTTTTAATTAATTAATAAAAATTGACATCAATTATTGAAAGTGAGTATTTAATAAAAAAATTGAGTTAAAAATGTAAAATTTTGAAACTCGGGGACTGAATTGAAACAAAACTCAAATCTCAATGCTAAAATTATAAAATTATAACATTTTGAAACTTAGAGATTAAATTGAAACAAAACCCAAAATTTGAGGACTAAACGTGTAACATTTTAAAATTTAAGGACCAAATCGAAACTAGAGCCAAAACCTAGGAATCAAAAAGGTATTATTTCCTAATAATAATAATAATAATATGGACAATTGCAAATATAGCAATCATCTAAACTATTAGCAAATATAACGTTGATAAAGACAATATTAATTACCATTTCAAAATAAAAATTAAGAGAAGGTTACACCCTTGGACTATGAAGTTTGAATTTGGCAGCAAAAAATTTAGAGGTGGAGTGTGTATTTATAGACTTAATTTTCAAAACTAAAAATTATATGGTTACCAAATGGACATAAATTTTTAAATTCTATATTTCAACTCAAGACTCTATGAGGTTTGATATAAGTAGCATTCTAATCCCTCTCATCAACTTTTTTGTCAATTACTTATAAAAAGCTTTTTACATAGCAAAATTTTCTCAAACACAAACCTTCCCTTTTAGGAAAATGTCTATTTTTACTATTCTTTCCTTGATTTTTGTAGGTCATATTTTGAAAATTATGCAAACGTAACATTATACGTAAAAAAGATGAAAATGTGTCTGAATGGAAATTATTATTTTACCCTTATATTCACTTCGAGAACAAATCGAAGTTTCTTGAATTTTGTAAGCTAACTAATTCAATCCAAGTAGGTTTATGTATTATTATCTAGGAAAATTAGAGCGTATGATAAATTTTAGGTTTTGATCTTGAAAAATAGTAAAACCGACAAGTAATAAGATTTATGACAATTCCATGATATATGGTCACAAATTTTCAAATCTCTGTTTTACTCTTGTTTAATTCTTAACTTTTGTTATTGATGAAACTACAAACTAAGTGTAGAATCATAAATAATGACGGAGTTCTTTATATAATGTAAACGCTGATGCCTTAGTTCTCCACTTTTCTCTAATCGATTCATTTGAAAAACTAAACATAACCGTCTTCCTCAAAATAATCGTTATTTTTCTCACGTATTTAACGTTTCAATGCAAATTTTATTATTAATTTAGATTATGTTTAACAACTTTTCGAATTCGTCTCACTTAAACTAAATATCAAGATTTTTCTATCAAATTTATATTTTAAATATCCATATATTATCAATTTTCATTTATCTAATCAAATTTTAAATTTATTCAACTGTTTGAATTGTTTTTCATTATTTTATACCTATTCTTGATAAATTAAATGGATATTTTCTCATATTTTTTAAGATTTAAATTGTTTATATATATATATATATATTATTAGATTCAATTGTACATATTTCATATTTAATCACTATTTTAGCTGACATTTTGATAATACCTGACTTGCCCTTAGTTGGTCCGTATGTCTAGAATATTAAATACAGTGTAATTGTAGAGCTTTATCAATAACCTAGATATAAATGCAGTATAAGTGAAGAGGTTGATTAATAACCGGGATATAGATACAATGTAATTGGAGAGTTTGATTAATAACCAAATTAATCATATTATAATCTAACACATCCAATTTCAAAACTAAAGCGTCATTCCATAATTTTTGCCCTCTTTTAGAATTTGAATTTATTTTTAATATTCAAATTATATTTTGATAACTACTCTAATTGATTTAAAATAAACCAATCCCTTCCTTATTTTTTTCCTCATTCATATTAGCTATTTGTTCTGATTTGATTTAACTACTTTTCAAAAATATTTAGAATTAATCCATCTTTAATTTATTTATCATCATTTTGATTTTAATTTATGATGTATTTTTAGATTTTTTTTACATTGTTTTATTTTTTTTAATTATTTTAGATTTGGATTAATTTTTTTTCCTGATTAGGATTTTACTTAATATTTTAACATATTATCATCTGCCAAACTGTATATTTCATTTAAGTTTTATCATTTTTTATATTTTTTGTATTTTTTTAATCACTTTTTTTCAATATCATCTTATTATATTATTATACCATTAATTTGTATTTTTGACAAATAAATAAGTATCTACTTTTACGATCTTATTTTTTTTTGCTACGTATCTACGACGAGTTAGATTGTTTTCATAGGTTTTGTGGTTGATAGAGCTATAAATACAATGGTAATTATTGAAGCTTAAATGAAAATGAAATTATAAATACAGTGTAATTGTAAATAAACGAACTTCATTCCTGATTTTTTCTTGATTTTTCTCCCCTAAATTATGTTTGAATTTATATTGTATTATCAAATTAGATTTTATCTAACTACTTATCAAAATAATCACAATAAACAAAAACTTTCTGATTTTTCTCTCTTTGAATTTATCTTTTATTATCAAATTTGATTTTATCCAAATGTTTGTTACAAATTCAATTGTATCTAATTTTTTTTCATTATTTTATACATATCATTATCAAATTAATTTGATATTTTTCTCTTCATATTTTTTATGTTTTCAATTTTTCATATAGAAATACGTAAAAATAGCTTGTCGTACTTAAAACGAAATATATAAATGGGAATTAAACTTTAAATGTTTGAAACAATTGCGTGTATATATATTGTTTAGTTTTTTTTTAATTATTATTATTATTATTATTATTATTATTATTATTATTATTACCACCACCACCATCATTATTATTAATTAAAATAAGATGACAAAAAACCCTAGATCTCATATTCTTCACTTAGTCGCCCCCAAAACCTCTTTTTCTCCTTCTCAATCTCATATATATGATCGTTAGTTCGACAACCTTTTCTTGAATTCCATCATCTTGGCTAGCTTTTGACGACTACCCTCGACAGGTCGCCAACCTTTTTCAATCGCACACATATTTCCTAATTTTGTTTCTACTTTGAACATCGTTTTCAACAATAACGTTCTGAAGTTGACTTTTAAGATCCTATGAGTATAATGGTCACATGGAATGAAAACGATGAAACTCCTTACAACTGGTTTGATGTCAGACGCAGTCATATTTCCAATAGTCACATTGTCCTCAAGTTGTGATTCCTTCAAATACTCACTTGCCAATGACACAATCAACTCTGCTCTTTCTCACCTTGGAGGAAGTCCATGGTTGTAGACATCTATAAGTTTCTAATGACCCCCACTACTTGGTTGTCATCTTCCCTCACATATACTCATTCTATAGGCAAGCGTTAATGACCATATTGAGTAATTTTTAATTTTTGCTTATGGAATGTTTAGATACAATGTATTTGTGGTATTTACCTTGTTTTTAAGATATTCTTGTTTGTAATTTTTTTTTGTTTCAAGATAATTTTATCATTTATTAATTAGTATTTTTTATTATATAAATTTATTTTACTATTTTTATAATTTTAAAATACTTTTACTAATGAAACTTTAAATTCTGCGATTTCTCTTTTGTCAACCCTATGATTAATTCATAACGTTGAAGAAGAGAAAAAAGGGGTCAAAAGTCAATGTTTTTGCCCTCTAACGGAGACAATTCAATATCTTTTTCTTTTTTAGCTGGGATTTACCAAACTAGCACAATTCTTATGTAATTAAAATATTTAAATAATAATATTTCTCTTTAATAAATTATAATGTATATCATTTCATACCTTATTTGATAACTTTTTTTTTTTTTTGTTTTAGTTCTTTTTTTTTAAAAAAAAATTAAACTTACAACTTCACAGTGTTTCAAAATCAAACTCAAAGTTTTGAAAACAAAAATGAAAAAATAAAGTAATTTTTAATTAAATATTTATTTTCGTTTTTGAAATTTAGATAAGAATTAAAATGTTTATTTAAAAAATATAAAAATAATGATTTTTTTTTTTTTTTTTTTGAAAAAACAAGCACATTTTTTTTAAGTTATCAAACAGAGACTTAGAAGTAGATTTTTACATTAGATTAAGATGTTGCATCTTCTCATAAACCGCTCCACTTCAAATAAATCACATGCAAGTATAGGGATAAAAATTCAAATCTAACATATAAGCCCCTCCAAATTGAATTATAAATTGCATCAAAATTAATTGAATTATATTCCAATAACTTTAAAACTTAACTATTTTGATTGCTTTTCTTTTTTATGAAATTTAATCATATCGAAGTAGGAATTTTTTTTTTCATACCATCCAAATACAATTAATACTTTTTTTAGTTCAACGGTGTGTTAAGTGGTAAATACTTTAACTTTTTAGCCGATAATACAGATTTCATGATAGTTAAAGTCATGTTTATGATAATATATGATTGGTTGAACTAAACCTATTCTAATCAACAACTTAATTGATTAATAATAGAGAAAAATATCATTTTAGTCTCCGAATTTTTAAGGATAAATGTCTTAGGCTCCTAAGGTTTTAATATGATGAATTTAGTCCCTCGAATTTAAAAAATAGGTTTAGTAGGTCCTGATGAATCAATGGGGGTAGTTTTTTTATTATTATTTTAAAACATTTTTAAATTAAAAATGAAAAATTCTTTCTCTCTCCTCTCCTTCCTCTCCCTCTTCCCCTTCCTCTACCAAATTGCATCTTCTCCGATGGTTGTTTACCCTTCACAATGAACATTGCTTGCAAGTTCATTCCACGGTTTCATCTATTTTTACAACTTATTGATGCAAAATTCCTACCAAATTCTCTACACCAAAAAAACCGAAGCGAGAATTTCGTAGTTCCCAATCTTCCCGATCGAATCGAAATCAGCAGGGCAAGATCCCCAACCCCAATTTTTGAAAATCTCAAAGAATTTGAAATCCTCTTAAGCAGAGCTGAAATGTCATTATAGGGGAGGGTGTTGAATTCTTTTGGAAAAATGGAGCCTCAATATGTCGATGGTTCAAGGAAAACAATATACAGAGGCCCTGTTTCTCTCTGCAACACGAACACCATGGACAAAGTAGTGAGAGGGAAGAAATCGACCATTGAAGAGCGTCCGTATTTGATGTGGCTTGATTCACAAGAACCAAGCTCTGTGTTTCTATGTCTGTTTTGGGAGCCTCTGTAATCTGATAACCAATAAATTGATAGAGATGACGATGGAGGGAGGGGAGGAGAGAGGAAGTTTTTTTTTTTTTTCTAATGTAAAAATGTTTTGAAATATTTTTAAAAAATACCCCATTAATAACCTATTTGACTAAATTGGTTGAATTAAAATTTAAAGGACCAAAACACTTATTCTTAAAAATTTAGGCACTAAAAAGATATATTTTTTAATAATAATAAATTTGTTATTTTATTTTGTACCTAATTGGAGTGTGTGTGACTAACAGTAATAATGGAGGGTTGGCAGCTTTGCAGGCGCCAGTTCTAATTAATTATTAAAAATTAACAGTTTTTCTTTAGACATTAGAAACCAATAGTTGACATTTGAATTATCATTTTAAATTTTAATCGTCTCCTATTCTACATTTGCACGTTATTGACAGAGTGACTAATTTTTCTAATTTCCATATCAATTTTAATATCATAATTGTAATATTTGTTTGGGATTTAGTCCGTTATAAATATTATATAGCCAAATAGTTCGACATACTTAATGTCTTAAAAAATAAATATTTTGTTTTCTATTCCTCCATGTATCTTAGGTTCGTTGTCTAGGTGTCTGATTACTATTTTGTAGTTTCTCAAATTTGACCTGTTTTTAAACGTTTTTCAATTTTTTAACAACAAAAAACGGGAACCATTATCAAACATGTTAGTTTCTTAAAAAATGAAAAACGGAAAGATTATCAAACGACCCGTTAGTGTCCAAATAGTTCTATACCCTAATTTTCAAGTTGTCTATAAATAGTGAATTCTTGTGGATTTTGTAGATATACAAATTTGGTGAGAAAATAATTTAAAGAGAAATTTCTATAATTTTTATAATTGGTTGTTTTTGTTACGTTTTATTTATTTATTTTAAAATATTATACTTTCTTGCTATTTGTAATTTCGAGATGTGTCATTTTGCTTCTCAATTTTACAGCAAATTCAATATTTTATTATGATTTTTTTTTTTCAAATAATATAATCCAATTAAAGGGTAGAAGAGAATTATCCCTTTACCAGTTGTCCATTTTAATTAAAAAGTATGGCCATGAGCTAGAAAGAATATCTGTTAAATATAATCCAATAATTGTGTTTAAATTTATATAGAGGTTGACTTCAAAGATGGTTGACCGACTTGATTGATTCTTTTTCTTTCAACTTGTTCGTAAGAGTTGGGGTGGAGTAAATTATGAATTTAGGTTCAAGAGGAAACTAACTTGAATGAGACCAAAGACGAAATTCAAGATCAAAATACCCGATTTAAGTCTCAAATGGACCTTGGGCCAGGCGAGCTACAAGTCAAAGGCCATGAGGAATTTTGTCCTCGGCCTCGGTTCGAAATGAGGTCAAAGGTGGCTTCGACTTGATAGTGGACAATTCAATCGAGAAGAGAGAAAAATTTAAGTCAATTGGCCTAGATGTACAAGATCATTACGAAATTAAAACGTTGTTAATTGACACATTCGTTGCAAAAAATCTTCAACGAGGTAAATATTAACGTCGCATGAAACATCACTAAAGTCTCATCGGTGAATACCTTTTGCGATGTTTTTCGAGAAACGTCACAAATTACGATGAAAACCATCGAAAATCTATTTAGTTGCAAAAGCTTGTTTTTGTTAAAAAAAAGTATTCATTTAATTTCTAATAGTGACGTTTCTTGCATCTTTCCTATTTTTTGTATTTCAAATCTAATGATATTTTGCATGTATAAATAGTCAAATAAAATAAGATAAGACCAAATATATTTATAAAAAGGTTTAAAATTAATATATACATATGTAGCAACTTATTTGTATAAAGTTTTGAAATTACAAAATAAGTGAACAAACATAATGGCTTAAGCTATAATGTCTTAGAAAAACACAAGAAACATTACTAAATGTTTTACCCACAAAGACGGAAGAAGTCAATTAATAATCCTTCATTCTTGTGTCGTCCACAAGAATAAGTTTTAATCATGTACATAACATACACAATTTTTTTTCTTATTTCAAACCCAAGTAAAATCACATCAAAAAAAGTATAAAAAGAATCTCAAGCATAATAACTACAAATTCAACTAAGAGGATAAGATCAATATGTAAAATGTAACATTTTAATGCCCAATAGATTCATTAGGATTAAAATAAAAAAAAAAAAAGGCTCCAAATCAATTGCACAGTAAGACTAGAATCAAATTTAATCACACACAAGAGACTCAAAATTAAACTAATCACACATTTGGACTTATCGTAATTTAGTTACACAAACCATGCTTCAAATCAAACAAATAAACTCCGAATAAAACTTTAATTACATAAATAACTTCCAAATGAAACTATTGAGTGCACAATTGACTCAAAATAACACTTCAATCACACACATTGTCTTCAATACACAAAATATACTCAAAATAATGAAAGCTTATTTGCAATTCCATATATAGAAGAAGCACACAAGGAAGATGTCCTAGAAATAATACTTACCCGAAGCCTAGGCACCAAAATGTAGAGTTAGGTAACTCTACAAAAGATTAAAAAAAATAATAATAACAATGAATCATAAATAGTGGTCGGTTCCAATTTCATAATACAAGTATTACGTAGCAATTCAATAATTAAGAATGAAAATGTTATTTAATATGTTGTTAAATGTACAACAAGTCAATATTATAAACATAAAATCACAAATTAACATTTACTATTATCACAACTAAAAACGAAACAACCCCTCTCCCTTTTTAAATATGATTAGAATCACATTTACCAATCAAAAATTACGTACTATCACAAAAAAAAAAAAAAAAAATTAATTACTTAAACGTAAGGAATTTTTTAAAAAACTTAAACATTTAAACATAAGGAAATCCCCATAGTCACAAACATGCTATACATATAATCTTAAACTAAATCAAAATAATCGTTAACAAAGTTCTAATTACAAACAATAAGTTCTAAATCAAACTTCATCTACATAAATATACTTTAAATCATAGTTTAAATACATAAATATTCTCTAAATTACACTTTAAACATATAATACGCTCAAAATCAAATATTAAACTTCAAAAGGCTCAATAACAAAGTTCTAGTTAGGAAATAATAAGCTACAAATCAAATTTTAATCACATAAATAACCTCCACAATCATACTTTGGACACACAATAAACTAAAAATTATATTTTCATCTAACAATAAGCTTTAAATCAAACTTAAATCACCCAAATAGACTTTAAATAACATAAATATTTTTAAATAACAAAGTTTAAGCTAAAAAACTATAACGAAAAATCTTACCTACTTCCAGATGCTTAATCAAAAATCAATTCAAGCTCCAACGATATTCTCTAAACAAAAAGGAAACAAAAAACTTAAAAATGAGAGAAAACCCCAAACAAAATGAAATAAACAAGTTGAAATTGACGAAATACCTCAAAATACAAAACCTAAAAAAGATTAAAATTGAAAAATGTACGGCCATTACTGAAAATAAAAAAATCCACTTCCCTAGTGAAAATGAAAGAACCTCCCATCTCCATGAGAAAATGGAAGAATTTGCACCCCTAAATAATCAAAATCAACCTCTATATGCCCTTTGTGAAAAAAGAAAACCTAAAATGGAGTTTAAAGATGGTGGGTGATGAAATGGTGGAAATGAAACCCTTTTTTCGTTTGGGTGTTTTAGTTTTTAAGTTTGCGACGAACATATGAAATCGTCGCAAACATTCTTGCGACAAAAAGATAATTTGTTCCAAATTGCGATGAAAATATAAAAAAAATTGTCGAAAAATTTAAGCAATAAAAATGCAATTCGTCACACGAGTTGCAACAAATTGATATTTTATCGCAAACATTGTGACTAAATATTTTTCGTCGTTAAAAATAATTTTTGTTGTAGTGTAGTAACATAGACTCAAAGACAATACAACAAATACCACACTAATCCTTACATGTCTCTTTAATTTTTAGGTTACGTCTTTCCAAAATTAGGAATTCATCTTTACCATCCCATAAAAATAAGATGCAATTTTTTAAGCACTCTCACTTTATTTCAATTGAAAGCAAGAACATGCTTCCCAATTTGGTTAATTCGCCTTATTTTCATGGCCACATGTCTCTTTTACACTACAACTCTAAGCAACATTAAAACACAAATGAAAATAAGTAAAAATGACAATTAGATTTTCTTTTCCTTAAAAGTAATTTATAATGAGAGACGATGTTTTTAATTGGTTTGAGAGTTGGTTGCCGTTATACCTAAGAAATGATTTTATATCTCTTTACTTCAATTTTAATCCAAACTATCTTTTTTCCTTTCATTTTCTGAATATGTTTGGAATGATTTTTAACATGTTAGAAAACCCTTCTTAAATTTTTTTTGTCTAAATTCTATTTTATTTAGTTAAATAGGTGATTACTATCTTGGGTGAAATTTTATTTTTCAAAATAAGAGGGAACCAATTCTTAGTTGGAGAATCCCATGTTAGAGAATTTTAAAAAGAAAGTCTCTTTTTGTACTTTAACCTTGGGATATGGGTTTGGGATCCAAAGGATCTCCATGTTTTGGAGGGAGTGGGGAGACCCACCAATATGGGTTCGGTGGACATCCCAAACGTCGGGAATGCCCATTTCTCTTTCGTGGCATTTCAACTCTGCATTCAGTCAGAAAGGGTGTGTGTTGTGTGTTTCGGTAGTATTCCGACTATTGTGATCGTTGATCTTATCGTTGACGATAGACTACAAACTAAAATGATCCATTTTTTTATTTAAACGTAAAATTCACACCGACGCAAACGAACTTTCAAAATCAAATTAGAATATTAAACATATAATTAGTTTATGAAACGTAATAAGATTTAAACAATACTTTTATATTATTTTTTAAAAAGACAATGGAGTGATTTTTTTGGATAATTGTTCTAAATCGTAAAACTGCTAGCAATATTTTAAAATATAGTAAATATCACGATGGATAAACATCTATCATCATAGTCTATCACTAATAGATAGTGAAAATTTTGTTATATTTATAAATAAGTTAGCTCATTTTTCTTTATATAGCATGAGGATGCTTGTCTTTCTTTTTCCCATTAAAAAAGATACGATTTCTAGATAAGGTTTGGAATTGGGGCTCACTATGCAAGTTGACATAATAAATATGATTTTTTTTTTCTTTTTCAAAAGGGGAATAAATATTTTCAAACAAAAACGAGTTAGGCAAACTCTTTGGTTTTATTACATTTGAAATGGCTTTTTAGTGAACTAACAATTCTGTCATATTTAACCAGAACAAAAAAGTACATAAGTTATTTAAATTGTAAATTAAAACAATTACTACCATTTATTGGAAGATTAAATCTAAAATTAAAATTTCTTCCATCCATTTCGTACAATAAATATAAAGTTTGAATTGCACCTCAACATTACACGCCAATTAATTGCCAGATTATGCCATCTTTGACTCTTCCATCGAAATTTGGTTTAGTCAAGTATGTATATATGTATAGTTGTGTTCAATGTTTGATTAATTCTTGTCATGACATTTCATGCACAAGAAAAGTTGAATAAAATAAGGTTATGAGATAATAAAATGTATCCATATAATTATTATTTCATCGCTACCTAATTCTTAAACTATGTAATTTAAAATTAAATTATATGGTGTGGACCAACCGATTGTTAGTGTTTTTGTTAATATTAAATTAATAACAACGATAACATGAAAATTTCAACGGAATGATTAGGGAGATAAGAGCAGCCCTTAGGTGTGGATGGGGTTAATGGTCATTTTGTATTTCTTAGCAGCCTGTTTCCAATCTTGGTGATTCAAACCCATTTGTTTTATTTATAATCCAATTATTTACCAATAATGTTTTCTTTGAGAAATATTTACAAATTATGTTGATTTCCTTTTGCTTTACCTTATTATTTGGGGTTAATTAATAACCAAAATATTTATAAATATAATAAAATTTCATCGTTTATTGCGATGCATAACAGATAGATTATTATATTTAGTTATTATTTGTAAATATTTTTAATATTTTTTTTATTTAAATATTTTTTCTTAATTTAATTAAAATTTTATTTTATCTTAAATTTGGACGGATTTAGCTTCTCATATTTATAAGGATGCATATATGGTATTATCAATTTTAATTTGTTGGATGGCTATTAAAGGTTGTACTAATTAAAAATATTGGAACATTTTTATAAATAGAAAATTTTCAAAAATATTTACACTTTATAGTAAAAAGTTTCAAAATTGTTGTGTATTTTAAAACTTTTTGTTATAAATTTAAATATTTTTTTATATTTAAAAAGACTCCTTAAAAAAATTGTCTACAAGAAATCATAAATTCAATATAACTTTATTATATATACTTTATTTGAGACGAATGACAACCATAAACAAATTATCATTTAGCTTATATGATTTTTAGCTTATATTATATAATTATACATTTATATACGATTGTCATCTTGAACATGTAATTCAACTGATCAAAGCATATATCATTGATAAAAATGTTAAAAGTTCAAATCCCCTTCATCCTACGTGTTACTGAACTAAAAAAAATGTATATAGCTAGACATGCATTGTTTGAACGAGGATGATATGACATAACACATTCAATTTATTAGTCGATTTTTTTTTTTAATATGATAACAATTGTAGGAATGGAAGATTTAACTTCCGACATTGAGAGAGAATACATGTCAATTGTCCGCTCTTAACGACTTATTAGTTGACTTTGATATTATAAAGCATATGTGTTATTAACATTTATTATTAAACTTATTAAACTCTTTTAAGTGAGCAACTTCTTCATTAAAGGAAGGTTGCAAATGACATTTATAGGCTATTGATTTTTTGTTAGCCTAATTTCAGTGGAAGTATGGCTTATTAAAATGGATATTTAATATTGTGAATTCTGGAAAGACTTGGAAGGCTAAGTGATTTGATACAAAAAAATGGTTAATTATAATTCATTTAAAGTTTGGTTTCACACTCACATTTGAAATTTATTTTAATGTATTTTAACGATGGTTAAGAATACTTAATTTGATGAATAGTATGGTTAAGACTAAGTTTTCATTAAATAATTCCTCCAAAATCTTTTGTATTTTGGTAAAAAAATTATTTAGCTTAATAGTAAAATCGATGTACATTTCTTTCTTTGAAGTTGAAAGTTTGATTTTCATCTTTACAACTACTGTACTCAGAAAAAGAAATTTTAATTCTTAATTTGATGACGAAATTCAAAGATCCAAATCATCTTTTTTATTGAACCACAACATATAATACTCCGTTCATCTTAATTTACGCCCACTACTTATTTCTTTATTGAAAAAGTTGATAATGGAAGTTTTGGGACAGTTTTTTTCCTCTTTTTTTGTTATTTGTGTTCAATGAACAAATTTTAAGTAATATAACCTATATTGTT
Organism: Benincasa hispida; assembly: GCF_027475165.1. Taxonomy (NCBI): domain Eukaryota; kingdom Viridiplantae; phylum Streptophyta; class Magnoliopsida; order Cucurbitales; family Cucurbitaceae; genus Benincasa; species Benincasa hispida. The sequence continues at coordinate 2,199,832 of NC_143480.1, forward strand.
CTACAAACAAACAAGTTTGACACAAATTGAAGCATAAGTTAATTGGTTAAAACTTGTTTTTTTATTTTAACAATTTATAAGGGTGAATATTCAAATCTCCAACTTCTTATAATATCTTAAGCAATTGAATCATTTTTAGGTTGACTACACGTCTTTTTATTTTCTACCAACATTATTTCAATCTGTTCGTATATAATAGATTACGGATTTATAATTTTAAAATTCAAAACTCGATTATTGAAAAAAAAAAATCAAACTAAGTTATTAAAATATATATAAAAAAAGGGGGTTGAAAATGAAGGGTCGAGTAAAAGAATATTGTTGATTTCATTTTCAAGCTGGTGGCTTTTGGGTGTGAGGTAGATGGATGGAGTCAAAAGTAAGGTGCTTGGAAGGGACCCCACCTTTACATCATACAAGAAAATTTCAATAAAATATCTATAAATAAATAAATAAATAAATAAAGAAACAAACCAACCCCAGCTAACAAGGTATACTTTTGGATATTTTCTTATATAAATAATGATCAAATTTTGCTCCAAAATATGAGATCGAGCTCAATAATAAGGCACTGATTATCATTTCTAATATCGATGATTCAAAATTTTATCCCATAATTATTAAACTTGAGGGAGATACATACTTGTCTACACACCATAGGAGCTTCTACAAATATTTTAATGTGGCGTAATTTTATTTTTAGAACAAAATGAGTAGGAATTCCTTATTTTCTTATTTATCAAATAAAATAAAAATGTATGAATAATATGCTATATAAAATTGGTATATAAGAAAGTCAGTAAAAATCTCTTACTAAATAGTGCGTTGACAAATTTGTTCGTAAAGAATATAGATGACTATATAATAATTAATTTGGTGAGGGATAAAATAATGATAATCAATATTAAGTAAAATCATAAAGAATACAATGTTCATTAAAAATAAAAAAGAATGCCTATGTTGATCAAATTCAAAGTACTTTACATTATTGAATTGAAGATTGAACAAAATCCAGTTTATGGTATGCATGTCATGCACCACAAAATATATTATAAAACTTGTACACAACAATTTTCTTGGCAAAAATCTTAGAGACGCAAATTTTTTTTTTCCCTAAAAAATATAATAAACTAAAATATATCGTAGGAGAAAAAAAAAAGATTTAGAAATACGTAGGGACGGTACAAGGAACTGGGCTGGCCCAAGAATTTCGAGCCCATGATACATAGTTTGACTTTGACTCACCAGAATAATGGGCTTAATTTCGGATGGTTTGGCCCACGTTCTAATAGGTCAAAATTGTTTTAGTATGTGTTGGGCTCTCAGCTGAATTGGGTAGGACTAACAAAAAGAATGACAGATTTTGACTTTTCATTTGTAAATATAGCACATCAATATTTCATTTGTAAAAATGGCAAAACGAATTAAAAGTAAAAAATAAACGAATGTATAAAATTCTAAACTATCCCCATGTTGGGGTTGATGCCTAAAGTCTCATGTTCTGTAGTTTGTAAACAGTTTGTACGAACTCTTGTGATGTATAATATATGATATTTACTTCACTTCTTGATTTTGCTCATCTGGATGTTTTATTTGCTTTACCACAAACCAATAAACTAAAATCCTTGACTGTCTTTATGTAACTTAAACATATATGTGGTGACATATAAGTGGATCATGTCTTAAGTGATAACCAAAATGGTATGTAATATATGGATATAGGAGGGAAACCTTATCTTGGTAAGGATCATGTCTAAAGTGATAACCAAAATGGTATGTAGTATATGGATATAGGAGGAAAACATTATCATGGTAACGCTACGGATGCGACCCGCTTTGTAGAATAGTTACAAGTGTTGTGACTTGTCATAGATGGCCTGATCCCGATCATTCGTGTAGGAGACATGCGAGCGGGGGAGTCCTATACAAAGAATTTGTATAAGACCTGACCACGAAGTGTTAACGGCTCGTTACATAACACCGTTCATGACAGAGACTGTACTTCACTAGGATGACCATAGGTAACATGACCTCAATCCTGAGTGAGTTGGGAACTCCTGCCATTGAGGGCAATTCTTTAATTTGCACGGGTACAAGTGGCTAGGCTGCCGACTCAAACTTACCATTTTGGGGATTTGTCTGATTTGAGAGCTGGGAACTCAGCTACACAAGATGGAATTCACTATTTCCCCGAAGCAGGGGTAAGTAGATAAATAACTCATTTAAGGGCTGATTCCAAGGCTTGAACGATGTGGCGCCACACACCTTTTCATGGATCGAGATGTGTTCACACATAGTTGGACTATGTTGTATTGTTCATTAAAATGATCAATGGTACTTAAGGAGTGAGATGTAACTACAGGGGCAAAACGGTAAATTGGCCCAGTTGTACTTACGAGCATCTGTGAAGGGTTATCGTACTCATGATTGGTTATATCCGATGGACACAGAAATATATCTGTGGTAAGAAGAGTTCAACTATCGGTCTTTAGTGGAATGTTCGGTAGTTAACGAATGGTGAATCTCATGGCTAAAGAGTTTAGTCAGCTATTCACGTACTATTGGAGTTTCGAGCCATAGGTCCATAAGGTTCCCTTGGTAGCTTGGAAAAAAGTGAGAATCAGTTTTTGGGTCAGTTTGAAATGTTCAAATTGACAAGAGGGAGTTCAATTACATATGATATAATTGAACTGGTTAGTTATATATGATACGATTGACTAAATGTATGAGATATATTATTTAGGAGGAAATTAGATATAAATATGATTTATATCAAGTAGAGGAGAAAATATTATAGTTGATATATGATATCAAACTATAGGTTAAGAATATAATATGATTATATTTATTATTTTATTAATTGAGTAGTTATGAGATAATTGACCGGCGTTTTCTCCGAATTAGTGCGTTAGTGGGAAGTTCAATTCAGTTTCAGTAATTGAAGAATAAAATGAAAATTGTTTTCATTTTCCACAAGACACGCATAATCGCTCACGGTGTGTAAGCCTTCTATCGCTTAGTGTTTGAGAGCCTATAGATAGCGCCCACTTACTAAACGATCGCACACCTGCACCCGTGCTTTCCTAAACAACTGCTTACTTTTTCATCAACGATCGCTTAGTGCCTGAGCGTAACTAAACGATCGCTTACCTTTGCATAGACAATCGCTTAGCTTTTACTATACGATCGTGTATCTCACACTAAACGATCAAACACTCGACTATACGATAGTCTTGCTATTCTCCCACTTGCTAGATCGTAGTACATGATAGCATTTCCTCCTTCCCTCTACCAATTCCATCAAAGCCCACCCTTTGAATTTTCACTCCGAGAATACTGAGGGCTCTGAGTGGTGGTATCGTCCCCATTGCCTGTTGTTTGTTCAAAGCTGTTCGTGTAGACGATTGAGTTGTTGCTGGGTGATTGCTTGCTGGACTAGCAAGAGCGAGAGGAGTTTGTTCACTTGAAGAAAGTTTTCAACTGGTATGTTCTCTCAAACTTTTGTTTTTATCTTTTAAGCATTTCAGTGATTTAGTGTTTTCAATGCATATCTGTATGTTCGAATGTATATGTGGAAATTCTATCACAATGAATTGGAAAGATCCCCTTCCGCTCATAGGTACTTTTGTATAAGAGTTCCTTCACTCCAGCTATGCAAATGAGATTGCAATTGACTTATTAAGAAATATTTGTAATTACACTGTAACTAAAACAAACATCTAGAGACTATCGGTTGGCTATGCTCTAAGCACTGCACGGAGCTCTTCTCCAACCAAGTTGTCGCCATTTTCCTCACCGAAATCGACTCATCCACCAACAATGGCAACACATCTTACTTGAATTCTGTCATCATCCTTACTTCGTCGGACATGGCTCATTCTCCTTCCACCAATACTTCACCATCAACTTCGACTTTGACACCTTCTCCACCGACTTCATTTGTTGCTCCTTCGGAGTCATTAGTGATTACTCCAGTTTCATCTTCTTCTATCTCAACTCCTTCGACATAGGCTCCGTCATCGACCTCAACTCCTAATAATGACATTGTCGTGAATAGAATATTGTCTCATAATCTATCATCACCATATTTTCCTTCACCCTACTACTTTAAATGTGATTGGTCTATTTTCACTCTTTGCTCTAAATTTTTCAGATTAATTAAAAAAAAATCTGATATTTGATTGTATAAAATTTTCAAATTAATTAAAAAAATCAAAATGTAAAAACATAAAATAAGTTGAAAAAGGATTAAAAAATCAAAACAAATAAATAAAATGATATTTGGAAAAAAATGGTTTAGTTTTGATATTCGAAAAAAAAAACATGCAAAGGAAAGATGAGGGTTTTGTAGTCATAAAAGGTATTTTGAAATTTTTTAACGATACTTCTGATGATATATTTATATAACCTACAAATACACTGTAATTAGTCTCAAAACGACACCCAACAAATACACTAAACTTAAAAATAAATACACTACAATGGAAAATCAATTAACCAAACCATCTAAATCGCTTTTGAACTTACCCAAAATTCTGTAACAATACATTTTCTTTTCATGTTCTAGATCCAAAATATCAGTTTAGAAAGTGAGGGCTAGTTGATAAAAACTTTATCTAAATAATAGCATTCATAAAGAAAGAAACCGATTTAGATTAGAGTATAAAAATCCCAATTAAAAATCATAAATTAAATTACTAACCAATTATGACGTGGTGTTGATATGAATCTAGAGATCTCATGAACAGAAGAGAAACATACAATATTTGACGATGGTACATCCTTCCTTGATCAAATATGTTAAGGTGGGTTTAAGACCCCAAGACAAATTGGTTAATACCAATACCGTCCATATGCTTGGCCTCCCTTTTCACAATGGATCGATAGGAATCACTTTGGAAAGAAGAGACTTTGCGACTTGAACTCTTGGTCGAAGGTCGATTAAGTTGAACCTTTCATCTATGCACAATGGATTTCATCAATTAAGACAACTACTTCAGATCCAATAGTGTAAGAACATAATTTTTCAAGAGTAAAGACAACGACTAAAAACTCATTTTCTGTCATGGTGTAGCTGCATTGGCAGGGTTCAGGGTCTTTGAAGCGTAGTAGATCACATGATGTTTCTCATCCACCTTCTGGCCCAAAACCATCCCAACAGCATGGTCGCTCGCGTCACACATGATCTCGAAGAGAAGATCCCAATGTGGAGCCTGAATAACTGGAGCACACGACAGGGCATTCTTCAACACGTCAAAGCTTGCCTTGCATTCATCACCAAATTCAAAAGCCAACGTCCTTGTGAAGAAAAGAGGTCATTGGCTGAGCAATTTTACCAAAATCCTTGATAAACCTGCGGTAGAAACCTGCATGCCCAAGAAAAGATTGAACCTCTCTTACATTTATGGGGTAAGGGAGCTTAGCAATATCATTAACTTTAACAGGATCAACATCTATACCATGCTCATAAATAATATGTCTAAGTAAAATCCCATGCAAGGCCATAAAATGATATTTTTCGAAATTAAGCACAAGGTTAGACTTAATACATCGCTCTAGCATCCTAGACAAGTTTGACAAACAGTCATGAAATGAGTCCCCATAAATAGTGAAGTCATCCATAAACACCTCCATATAGTTCTCAATAAATTCGGAAAAGATACTCATCATGTAGCGTTGTAAAGTACTTAGAGCGTTACATATCCTGAACGACATCCTTCTAAAAGCAAAGGTGCCATAGAGGCATGTGAAGGTCGTCTTCTATTGATATTCCTCGTTGATCGGGAACTTATAGAAACCCAAAAAACCATCAAGAAAATAGAAGAAATGTTTTCCAACTAGCCTCTCAAGCATCTTATCTATGAATGGGACGGGGAAGTGATCTTTCCTAGTGGCAACATGTAACTTCCTAAAGCCTATACACATTCTCCATCCATTTTGAACTCTTACAGGAATTAAACTACCCTCCTCATTTTCTACTACAATAATGCCTATTTTCTTAGGCACTACGTGTATGGGACTGACCCATTTACTATCAGCAATAGGGTAGATAATACATGCATTGAGGAGTTTAAAAATCTTTTTCATCACGACCTCCTTCAGAACAGGATTCAAATGCCCCTGGAGTTGCTGACAAGGCTTAGCTCCTTCTTTAAGAGAAATCTGATGCATACACACAGTGGGGCTAATACTTTTGATGTTCGCCAACGTCCACCTGCACGACAAAAGGAAGCACCTTTTCAAATGAGTCATTATCAAAACAAGAAGACATACTTACTGGTTCTATAATGGATAAAGTAGAAAGCTCCCCAAGTGAGATCAAAATGCCTGAATCATTCTCGTCATCATCATAGATGTCCCAAACTACTTCCTACTTAAGACAATCAAATACGTCAACTTGGCACAAAGACTGTACATGCCCAACGGTGGGAGATTTCATAGCATAAAAAATATTAAATTTAACTACTTCACCGTCAAACTCACAGACAAAGTACCTTCATCCGCATCGATCTTGGTTTTGGTTGTTTTCATGATAGGCTGACCAAACAAGATCAATGTAGATGAAATGGACGTAGGTTCTTCCATTTTAAGAATGTAAAAGTCAGTAGGGAAAAGAAGATAATTAACTTGCACAAGGACATCTTTTATGATTCCTAACGAATGAATAAAAGACCTATCAGCTAATTGTATTGCTACTCTTATCTCAGTTAGGTTTTTTAGTGTTAGTTCTTGGTAAATGGAATATGACATTACATTAATGGACGCACCAAGATCTAACATAGCTCTCTTTATTTTTTTTTCTTCCTAATCATAAAAGGGGGAGAGAACATACTTGGATCCTTGTGTTTTTCAGGTAAGTTCTTTTGAAGGATCGCGGACACTGATTGACTTACTACCATCATCTGTTTCTCTTTTTCTTGTCTCTTCCTCGTGCACAGTTCCTTAAGAAACTTGGCATACTTTGGAATTTGTTTTACATCATCAAGGAGGGGAATGTTAATTTTCACCTTCTTAAACGTCTCCAACAACTCCTTATCCTTGTCTCCCATGAGATCCTTTGGCCTTGCAATCCTGGAAGGAAAAGGTGCTTTAGGCACATAAGCATTTAAATTAATCAAACTCTACAGTTACACTTTATTTAATATTTCGGACATACGAATCAACTACGTGCAAATAAAGTATTATCAAAATGTCACCCACATGCCTTGCACAGAATTTCCATTGATCTTATTATTTTCAATTTTTGCTATATATCCAAACGAATCCTCATTTGTTGCTATTTTATCCAATTTCTTTTTTTTTTTTCTAAGTTCATGGATTAGTTATCCTTTATCGTAAAATAAAGTTGTTGAACAATATGTATTGATTTAGATAAAGGTAAAATTAATGTATATATAAAGCTTTAGATTGGATTGGATTGGTTCAATTAAAAGTAATTTTAGATTGCTCCATAAAGAAAATGAAGTTTTCAATTATTTGAACCAAACCTGGTTGGATTTTTCAAATCCTCAATCTTTAACAACCATGATTACCACCTACATAGCTACTATGTTTGATTTCTTTTAAGGGGCATTTAGCAAGCAGGTTTGGAATGAAAATGTTAAGCTTGGAGTTGGGCTGAAAAGTTTAGGTAGATTAGGTTTAAGAAAATTATGTTTGGAGTGCAAGTTTTGGAAGTCTAGGTATAAGAAACCTGCATTTGGAGTGCATACTTAGGAAACCTAGGAATGAAGTGCAGATTTATAAATCTTGAGTTTGTGAAATATTCTTTTATATTTAATTAGTGCTTAGATATTATATTAGTTTAAAATTGTCATCTTAATTATTTTAACATAGTTAAGTTTAAAATAATCTAGAAAATTTAGGAAAAAAATATTTTTTTAATTTTGAAATAAAGATTTGACTAGAATTATAATTTTATTTAATTTATTATTTTAATAATTTGATATTTTGATCTTACTAAGTTTTGAAATAAAATTTCATAGACTTTTGTCACTTGAACTAATTTTAATTAGGGTTTTGTATACATATAGCCTAAATAAATACACTTAATTACTTTTTAACTCTCCTTACTATTCAATTTTTATTAAAAAAAAAGTGTATATATATAATAGTAGTAGTAATATACAAAAGTAGCATACAGTAGATATTTCTTGTAGTGATTGATTTACACCTAGGAGAAATAGAAGAAAATAAATGAAATCTCCTAAAATAGAGTAAGAAGAGAGAGAATTAAAAAAAGATAATCTAATAAATAATAATATTAAAAAGAAAAACTCTAAATGACAAAAGAATTAGAAGAAAGAAGAAAAGATATTTTAAAAAATATTATTGTAATTAAACTAAAGGCCTGTTTGAAATGACTTAAAAAAAACTGTTTTTAAAAATATTATTTTTATTTAAACACTTGATTTTAAAAAAAAATATCTTTAAAATAAAAACACCCATGTGTTGGCAACTTTTTTTTAGAAGTATTTTTATATACAAGTTTGTTCGGTATGTTATATATCAAAAGTATTTTTATTAATATTTTTCAAAGTTGGCTGATTGCGCCAAAATTTGACCAAAGTCCGTGATCGAAAGTTCATTAGCAAGTTCGTCGGAAGTGGCGACCAAAGGTTGGCCGACGACAGTCTTCGGAGATGGCGGTTGAAGTTGGCCAACGGCGGTCATTGGAGATGGTGTTTGAAAGTTGGTTGGTAAACTTTCTAAATTATTATTTTTTTTTAAAGAAAAGTGTAACCATGGGTTTGAATAGTGTTTACTATTCAAACCCGAGAAAGAGTGGATTGGGCTTAGAATGCCTAACTCATCCCAAACCCAATCCTTGAAATAAATATCCCTAAAAGTATATTTGAATTTGAATTTATTAGTTGAAAAATTGTACATTATTGGTATACGAGTGTTCAGAAAATATGGTTTACCAAATCCGTTCGTTTATAATCTGATTTATGAGTTCATCTACAATTATTCTGAGTTAAATCAAACTAGTATGAGATTTTTATTAATTTAAAAAATATTATAAGTTGTAAATATAAGTTGTAAGGTAATTTTTCATGAACAAAGTTAAGATATAAATATAAGTTGTAAGGTAATTTTTCACCATATAAGTTGAAATTAGATTAGCAACCTTAACTCAGGATTTGAAAATGTGTAAAGGGAGGTTTTAGAGATTATCTTTTTGTTTTTTTAAATAAAAGTTTGAAAAAGTATATACCACATATTCTGATCGACTTGAGTTGTTTTGTTATTTCATGGTAATTGGATAGATTAAAAAAAATTTAAAACTCAAAATTATGGCTAGATTTAAAAGATACCTCAACTCAACTCATCAACCAACTGTAATTGCTAACGAGTTGATTATTTAGGTTCCATTTGGTAATCATTTTATTTGTTATTTTTGAAAATTAAAATTATTTCTTCCTATTTTTTATAATGATTTGCATATTTTCTAAGTATAATATTTGAGTTCTTAGCCAAATTCCCAAACAAAAGCAAAATTTGAAATACTTTTTTCTTCAAATTTTAGCTTGCTTTTTAAACTATTAGTAAAAAGTAAAATTTTAGGAATGGAAGTAGTGTTTATAGACTTGATTTTTAAAAATAAAAAATAAAAAATAAAATGATTATCAAATCGGACTTTAATATTTTTTAAAAGGGTATCGCGCAATGTAAGTTAACTCAATAAATTTCCACCCTCAGATTGCTTGAAGTTGCAAAAAGAAAAAGAGAGAGAAAATAAAAGTGACTAAATATGTACAAAGGAAGCATTAAAGAAGCTAAGAATTTAATTGGTGGTCAACTATTAATCTCGAGTTAAATAAAGAAAGTGCAAAATGCAATATGACCGTTACCTTTTGCACCCTCCCTCGATAGTACACAACGGACGCTCAAAACATGAACAAAATTCAAAATTCAAAAATTCAAAAACTAAAGCCATAAAGAGAAGGCTGCCACCTTTCTCCCGATTTCATTCTCGGACTTGGAGCTACACGCATTTCTTCTCCGCCAAAATCTCTGTAGTCTGTCCCTTCGGCTCCACCTCACTGTCCGAACCTTCTTTCCAAACAAAACAAACCCCGCTCCTTCTTCCATTTTTCATGTTCGTTTCTTCGACAATGGAACTGAAGAAGTTGTCGTGAAGTTTTTTACTTGGCTGTTTCTTCAACGGAACCACTTGGCTGTTTCTTCCACCCCCCCCCCCCCCCCCCCCCCCCCTCTTAAGGTTTATACAGGATGAAGGAGGATAACCCATCAGAAAACAGAGGGAAACCATCTAGGTTTGCTGATCAAAATCAGAATCCCAAGTGTCTAAATCAGAATAATGCCAAAGGAAATAGTGGGAATGGTTCGAAATTGAGGGCTGCTTCTTCCTGGGGTTCTCACATTGTCAAAGGTTTCTCCACAGACAAGAGAACTAAAGCTCAGAGCAATCTTCAACCCAAGAAAGTACCACCACTTGGGAATTCGGATTTAGCTAATCAGAAGGAGAAGTTTGTTCCTTCCCATTCTCCCATCAAGCGTTCCATCATTGGGGATTTAGCTTGTTCGGCAAATCCTGCTCAAGTTCATCCACAGTCTTATCAGACCCACCGCAGACAATCGTCTCGGGATTTGTTCATTGAGCTCGATCAACTCAGAAGTTTGCTTAACGAATCTAAGCAGAGGGAATTCGAACTTCAGAACGAACTTGCAGAACTTAAGCGGAATACTAGAAATTATGAACTCGAAAGGGAACTTGAGGAAAAGAAAGCTGAATTAGACGGCCTTACTCAGAAAGTTAGTGTATTGGAAGAAGAGAGAAGAGCCCTCTCTGAGCAATTAGTAACTCTATCATCGATTTCTGAGAAGCAAGAAGAGCCACAGACTGCGCCTGTAAACGTAGAGGTGGAAGTTGTTGAGTTGAGACGCTTGAATAAGGAACTTCAGCTTCAGAAGAGGAACCTCGCTTGCAGGCTTTCTTCGGTGGAGTCTGAACTGGCTTGTCTAGCAAAGAATTCTGAGGTAACATTCAGTCATTTACAAGGGCCTTTGTGCTGAATGGTCAATCTTTTTTATTGAACGTTTATGAAACATTCCACAAACTCTTTCACTACAACACAAGCTCTAAGGTTTATCTTTGTTACTAACAGAGTGAAGCTGTAGCAAAGATCAAAGCAGAGGCATCTTTGCTGAGACACAGAAATGAAGATTTGTGCAAGCAAGTGGAAGGTCTGCAGATGAGCAGATTGAATGAGGTTGAGGAACTTGCATACCTTAGGTGGGTTAATTCCTGTTTAAGAAGCGAGCTTCGTAATTCTTGTTCCTCGGCCAATTCTGGTAGCCCATCCAGCCCTCAGCCAATTGAGAGGAGTGGTGAATCGCTTGGTTCATTATCCAGCCAAAAGGAATACATGGAGTACAATAGTGCAAAGAGAATAAATCTAGTTAAGAAGTTGAAGAAATGGCCTATTACTGATGAGGATTTGTCTAATTTAGATTGTTCTGATAATAGTCTTTTAGACAAAAATTGGGTTGACACAGAGGAAGGAAGAAGCCCCAGAAGAAGACACTCCATTAGTGGAGCCAAATGCTGGCCTGAAGAATTGGAGCCAAACAAGAGGAGGCAATCTGATGGCTTTATATGTGCAAAAGAGATGGAAAAAGAAGCAGATCCTCTTTCCTCTCAGAAATATGATTTGGGTGTGATTCAAAGGCCTCATGTTTTTGGAAATTGCCATGAAACTAACAGGAGTTTTACTTCTTTGGAAGTGGAGAAACGAGCATTGCGTATACCAAATCCCCCTCCAAGGCCTTCTTGCTCAATTTCTAGTGAACCTAAAGAAGAAAACACAGCTCAAGTCCCGCCACCTCTACCACCGCCTCCTCCACCCCCTCCTCTTCCAAAGTTTGCTGTGAGGAGTGCCACGGGAATGGTACAGAGAGCTCCACAAGTTGTTGAATTCTACCATTCACTAATGAAGAGAGATTCTAGAAAAGATTCTTCTAATGGAGCCATATGTAATGTTCCAGATGTTTCAAATGTTAGGAGCAGCATGATTGGAGAAATTGAGAATCGATCATCTCATTTGCTTGCTGTAAGCTCTCGATCATATATTGTCTTCAATTACGATTGTACTTCTTTCATCAGAAGACATGATAATATTTCATACTCTTGCAGATAAAGGCAGATATTGAGACCCAGGGAGAGTTTGTAAATTCACTAATACGAGAGGTCAACAATGCAGTTTATCTAAAGATCGAAGATATTGTGGAATTTGTGAAGTGGCTTGACGATGAACTTTGTTTTCTGGTATTCCTTTGATTCTCTTAACCTTGGTGCATTTGATTTAAACGTTATAGGAAAAAATTGAACTTAAACAAGTAAATGAATGCATGCTGTAGAATGTAGAGTTGATCTATGACAATCATATGAAGGTGTTACCCTGCATAATGAATAGATCGTTTTGTTGAAGAGCTGAGTATTTTGCTTATGATTATTAATATTCCCAAAGGTGGATGAAAGGGCAGTTCTGAAGCACTTTGATTGGCCAGAGAGAAAGGCTGACACCTTGCGAGAAGCAGCCTTCGGGTATAGAGATCTAAAGAAGTTGGAGTGTGAAATTTCAGCCTACAAAGATGATCCCAGATTGCCTTGTGACATTGCTCTCAAAAAAATGGTTGCTTTATCAGAGAAGTAAGGATCAATAGCTTCCCACATCCAAATTTGTCTGTATTCTTTTAAGTCAATGATGATAAACGATGTGTTTATGAAATCAGGATGGAGCGTAGTAGTTATAACCTTCTCCGGATGAGAGAATCATTGATGCGAAATTGCAAAGAGTTCCAAATTCCCACAGATTGGATGCTTGACAATGGAATCATAAGCAAGGTAAAAACTTCTTAAAATATCATAAGCGTCTGGATAATTTCTTAATGACAATCATAGTCTATGATGTTTCTGAACAAAACCAAAAGTAAACTCTATAATAATGTAGATAAATAGTTGGGTTCAAGAAAGCAGATGTCTTGTTATTGCTGGAAAATTTCTCAATAGCAACCAAAGTTTAGATCTATTTGAACAACCAAAGTGGAACTCTATTTTGTAGATAAAGTTGGGTTCGGTGAAGTTGGCAAAAATGTACATGAAGAGAGTAGCAATGGAACTTCAATCAAAGGCTTTATCAGAGAAAGATCCCGCAATGGACTACATGCTTCTTCAAGGAGTGAGATTTGCCTTTAGAATTCATCAGGTAGCAATTAATCAAGCCTGCCTTCGTTCACTGCATTTTTCTTCAGGAAAACACAAAGATTGTTTGCTGATTGTGTTTTGCCTTTCACGGCTACAGTTTGCAGGAGGGTTCGATGCCGAAACAATGCATGCATTTGAGGATTTGCGAAACTTGGCCAACCTTCTGAACAAAAAGTGAAAGTTACATTACAGGACAAAGCAAATGGAAATCAGTTGGTTTAGGTTTACTAACTCGGTAAGCAGCTAGATACCATGCTAGCAATACATATAGTTTTCCCTTCAAGGGAAGTTTTTGAATTTGGAACTTAGAACTGAGCTGCTGGGGAAGCCAGATCTTAAGTTAAGTATATTTTTGGCCTCTGCCATCCTTCCTCCTCTCTTCATGAAGCAAGCTCCTCCAAAGCACAGGCAGATCCTACGGAAAGAGAGGTGGCAAACAGCCAGAGGGAGGAGGATCGTTTTAATATATATTAATGTAAATTGTGTGTTAACTGAAAAATCAAACGTTTTGTGGAAAGAGAGTCCAAACTTAATGGAACTTTTTCTCTGGTTGGCCTTGATTTCTGAGTATCTAAAGTAAGATTGCTGAGAGGAGGGCATGTTTCGAAATGTGTTTTGTGTTCAATAAGAAAAAACAACAGGTTTCTATTTTCTATTTAAGATATTTTCCACAGAATCACAGGTTGTGTATAACTTGTAAAAATTCAAATAATTTGAAATCACAAACCCCAGATAAAATGATTTTTCAAATTACATCACCCTCAATTATTCTAAAATATTTTCCCTTTTTTTGTCATACAAAAAGCAAAAAACAATTTCAGAAGCCAAGTTTATATTTCTGTTTAATGTAAATGGTTGTGTATAGGACAATCTATCCGATCTTATAATATTTAGGTGTAAAAAAATCTTGTAGAATGTTAAATTCTAAATAGATGGCCACCATAAAGTTAAGATTATATTATGTCATTGCAATTACTTGAAATCACAAATCACATATAATTTCATATGGTTTAATTTTCAAATCACATCACCTTCAATAATTCTAAAAACAAAGGCACTCCTTCAGAAAACAAAACAAAACAAGCTCTAAAATATCTACCTGCACATACTTCTCCTGATATTTTCTTCACTAAATCCAAAAAAAAAAAAAAAAGTCGAGAAAACACCTCTCAGACAACCTTTATGTATTTTTCTTAAAAAGATGAACACTCTCTAACCAAAAAGATCATAAAACAAAGGAAATTAAAGGAAAGAAACGAATTGAGAGATCCAATAAATGACGGGAGAGGAGTGGATTTGGATGATTGATGAAATCTAAAGCAGTGGAGAAAAGGGAAATATGAAAGGACTGGAAGATTTGACATACAGAAAAGACTTAACATTGCCTGTATTTACCCATTTTGGGCGCCAAACTAGAAAAGAAGCAGACAAACCAGCCATTCTGCCAACCCGGTAAACAATTAAGAAAAAAAATTAAAGACAGATAGAAGAAGTCTCCACTCCACCACCTTATTCTGTTTCTTTCTAGTTCTACTTCTACCATGCTCTCTTTTCTTTCTACCTTCGTTTTTGCTAACTTCTGGCTGTAGCCCACCTCCAACTTCTTTACAACAAACTCTTTTTTGAAAATCTCATTTTATTGGTAATTTCTGATGCTGTTGCAGAAGAAAAGATCAATGCCTGGTACTATATAGTACCCTGCGTGAGTCAATATATTAAATATCTAATACCACATTCATAGAATGAGTTCCAACTTCCGAGTCTAGCAACTCTCTCCAATTCATCTCCATCCTTTCCTTTTACGGACACCAATTATTTGATCGCTACTTATCCTCATATCACAGAATACTAAATGTATTATCATATATAAAGAGAAAATGTAATAACCATTATGGTTGGTATTCACATATATGATATATATCTTGAAAGAAAAAGTAGGGTTGGGGAAATTAGGGTGTGGGAAATACGGAATGAACAGTAAAGTGAGTTAGAAATTGAAGTGATGTGACCTGTAATTGGGGATTTTAGGCGAAATTTTGGAGCCATTCCCATCCTATCCCATCGCATCGATCTGCCACGGAAAGCTTAGTAGTCACATCGGCCAGGATACCACGGCAGAGGAAATTTTGCTTTCTTTCTTAGATCTCACCGGCGAAAAATGGTGCTTTTAATAGCTTGTTCTGTCCCGATTCACGAACCTCCCCTTCCATTTTTCCCATCTCCAACTGCTCTTTTCCGTCTGCTTCTGCTTATCTTTTCAGGAATTCCTCTTAGAATATCTCATCTCCTCCATCAACCACACCACCATCATCATACCATTTCAAAATAATAATAATAATCATTGTAGTAACTACTAATATAGGTCTCCTTCGAAAAAACCAAGCCAATTTTTTATAGTTAAAAAAATAATTTTCAAAAAGTTATTATTTTTATTTTTTAAATTTTGGTAAGAATTTGATCATTATACTTAATAAATATACAAATCATGATAAAAAAATATGAATGATATAGACTTAATTTTAAATTAGAAAAACTAGCTAAGGTGTTTGGTAAATTAATATTAAATTAGTGTAATTTAGTTATATAATTATTTAAAAATATATTTGATTTGAATTGTGACCCTTTTTATTTATTTCAAAAAATAATTGTTATAAGAATTTGAACTAATTAAAATTTGGAATAAATGTGAGAAAATAAATTAATAAAATGAAAGTTTGAGATAGGTAAAGGAATATACCAAATTTTTAAGAAAACTAAAATCTAAAAGTTCCATCAAATAACTTTTGCACGTTAAAACAATTTTAAAAGTGATTATAGATAGATTAATAAATAAGTTATTTCACCAAACAACCTAAGTGATTAAGATTCTCCTAAAATAGTTTATTAGAATTTCAAAAGCAATCCAAACGGATCTTTATCCATTTTATTATGGAAGATGATTTAGTCTTTATTATTAACAAAATCTCATTGGTCTATTTTATCATAGAAGATTGAAGTCTATATAAACATGTTTAGTCTCTAACAAAATTTTCTATACATAATATATCGTGTCCATTAAATATTAATAAATATTATATAATAAAACAAAATTATCACATTACAAATGTTTTTGAAAAAAAAACTTAATTGCTTTGTAGGATATACTTATCTTAGTACAGTTTAGGTAATTGACCAATAAAATTTTGACATGCGGTAAATATATATATATATATATCGTTTTTTTTTTCTTTATGTGTACAAAAATTATCAATATAAACTACAGCTAACCATTACCCAATTTTATATTAATTAAATGGTTAACTGTTAAAAATTATATTAGGATTCATTTAATTCAATGATTGATTGTGTGTGAGAGAAAGAATATATGATTTGCGAGTTTGAAGGTAAAGAAAGAGAAATTTGAGATAAGGCACGAGAAAGTGAGAGCTATCAATGAAAAGGAAAAAAAAAAAGAAGTAAAAGTTAGAAAAACAGAAAGTAGTGTGATTTGAAATATAGATTAGTAAGGAATCTGAGTGAGTGCTTGGAAAAAGAAAAAAAAAAATGGTCACATATGTAGCCAAAATCAATCAAATTAATATTTATAAATAGTAAGACTAAAAAGCATTAATAAATATGGTAAATTATAGATCACAAGAAAAACATTCATCAAAATGATCAAAATCAATTGGCGATAGATTATCATAATTGAGAGTTTAGTGATAGAAATATATATTGTTGATAAACTTCTATCAATGCCTGTCAAACACTATAGAAGTCTATTTTTTATATTTTAGTTAAACCATAGACTTTTATTGTTATTATTACTATATTTGATTGAAGTTTATCAATATTTATAACATATAGACTTGTAATATTGATATAATTGTATATATGTATTGACGCATATTGGTGAATTGGTTTAGTTCAATCATAAATTTTTATTGTATTAGAACTATGGTTTTATTCCTCTATTGTTAGGAAATGCATGTAATTTTAAAATAGAAAACAAAAATCGAAAGTGAATATTTTTAGAAAAATGGAAAATATTTTGAAAAAAATCGACCATCTGCGGAACATTATTACCCACATTGAACAAACGATACACAAATGTCAAAATCACATTCTTTAAAAATAGAACATGCAAAAACAATAATATCCTAAGAACGTATTTCTCTACCAAAAAACAAAAACATCCCCCAAAACGATGAGCGAAATAATGCAATGTTTGTCAGTTCAAATATATATATATATATATACATATACATATAACAAATAAAACAAAGTTTCTAGAAATTATTGGAGAGAAGAGGCAGTAGCAAGTGGAAGAATAATTTACAAATAAAACAAAAAATGTATCCACCAATCATAGAACACATTATTTCCGATTTCGTATGAAATTAATGACTAAAACTGAGATTAGGGTTTTTATTTGTCAATCACGGACCAAAGTGGACAAATTATGAATTTATCATTCATCTAAAATATACTAAAATTTTCGTAAATGTTGGAAATATTATATAAGTTAGTAATTGATGGAAAAAATGGATGTGACGATATAGAAGGAGATATTGTAATTAGAATAATGTTAAAATGAAATATTTGAATAATTAAGAAAATGAGAATATTATGTTAGGAAAAAGGAAAGAAAAGGGGGAAAGGAAATGACGTTTCGAAATGATATTGGAACTGTCATGAGTTGGTTGCTTGACGTGGTTGTGTTTTGCATAGGTCCTCTCTGTCCCCTACCCTCTCGCTCTCTCTCTCTTTCTCTCTTTCTCTCTTTCTCTCTTCTCCATTATTTATTCTTTATATTTTCTTCCAACTCCTCCCATTCCACTTCCAGTTTCACCTTATTCTTACAACCATCACCATATTTATATTTTTTTTATTTTTATTTTTATTCGCTATTCACACACTATCATCTTCATCATCATCATCATCATGTTGGCTATGCAAGCCGCCTCCGCCGTCAACAGTTACACCTCCGCCTCTACCACCACCTCCAACTCCGACAACCATCACCACCGTCAGTATCCTCTCTTGGTCCCTGCACCACCATCACCACCGCCACCTGCCCTCAGCAGGTACTTTCATTACATACTATTCTTCTTCTTTTCTTATTCTCATTTTTCAACAACCATAACCCTTTCTTTCTTCTTTTCATTTTCATTTTCATTTCTCTCTCTCTCTCTCCCACTTTCTTATTTTATATTTTTTTAATTATTAAGAAATGTCTATAAAATTATACCTAAAATTTAAATCACCCTTTTTTATTGAGTAAGCTAAAAAGCTATTTTTAAAAAAATTTAATTATTAGTGTGTAAAGAGAATGGAAGCATGAGATTATTTTATTTTAAAAATTACTCATTCTTTTAATCCAAACATTGACCTTTTCATTTAAATTTGGGAGAAGTAAAAATAATATAATGAAAAAGTTGTTTAGTTTAGAAAGTTTATTGTTTTTCAATCGTGATAGAACTATATATATATATATATATTTGTTAAATTGTCACATGAGAAATTTCTATTCCGATTTGATTATTATCTTTTGAAAAAGGTTACAATTTAATTTTTATAGTTTATAATTTGAATTAAGGTCTTTTATTAAATTTCCAATTTTTAAAATTGTTTTGAACTAAAATTTTTATTTAACCCAATAAATTAGGAGGAAAAAAAAATGGACTTAAATAAGGAGTTGACGCCACTACCCGTGAATGCAGGTACGAATCACAGAAGCGGCGAGACTGGAACACATTCGGGCAGTACCTAAAGAACCACCGGCCACCACTAACGCTATCCCGCTGCAGCGGGGCTCATATTCTGGAGTTCCTCCGCTACCTGGACCAGTTCGGGAAGACCAAGGTCCACACCTCCTGCTGCCCATTCTTCGGCCACCCACAACCCCCTGCTCCCTGCCCCTGCCCTCTCCGACAGGCCTGGGGCAGCCTCGACGCCCTCATCGGCCGCCTCCGCGCCGCCTTCGAGGAGAACGGCGGCCACCCGGAGACGAACCCGTTCGGGACCCGAGCCGTGAGGCTGTATTTAAGGGAAGTGAGAGAGTCGCAGGCGAAGGCCAGAGGAATTGCTTACGAGAAGAAGAAGCGTAAGAAGTCCGGTATGCCTTCGGTGAAGAAGAACCAACCTATGCCTCTGTTGGATCATTCCGCTTCCTAATTAATTTCCATCCTAAGCTATGTTGTTATTAATCCATTAATCTTCTTCCTTTGATTAATTGGGGAAACCCCCTAAATCAAAATATAGTTTAGTATTTTGTTTAATTACCCCCTTCCCCCCCGTTGTTTATATATTATTATTATTCAGACAATTTTCTATTTCATTTGCCCATAATTCCTTTCATTTTGATTTTTATCGTCATTCTCACTACTTTGTTTTCGGATTCTGAATCTTTTTATTGTTAAATCCGTCTTAGCTTCTGAGCCTTTGTGGATATTGTCGGTAAACAGATTAATTAGGTACCGATCGATTTTTTGTTTATATTTTTAAAATTGAGTCTATTTCATACTTCTTTTTTTTTTTTTATCTTTTTATTACTATAGTTGAATTTTGAATTAAATTTTAAAAATAAAAATAATTTTTTAAAAGTTACTTATTCTTTAAAATTTGATTTAGTTTTTTAAACTATTAGTGAAAAGTAGATATTAAAAACAAAATGACTACTAAATGAGATTTCAATTAATAAGATTTGAAGACAATTTGAGATTGCAAAAGTTTTTTCTTTAAAAAAAATGGAAATTTTTTTGATGTTGTATTCTTGTCCTAATTGAAAATGAACTTATCCTTTTTCACTATAGGTTAGAAACAAAAAGGCTCGGAACTGATTAAGGGGCACTTACATTTGTGACCGATGTCTAACAACAATTTGTCATGCGTCAAATATTTGTTTTTTTTAAAGAAATTGAAATATATATGTTTTTATGCATAATAAGAAAGAGATGTATGGATTATGCTGATTGTTGAATGATTGGAAATTAAGATTTTCATGGTAAAAATGGTTAAAAAAAAATCGTGACTATATTAATTTTAACGCTACAGTCAACGTGAATCAATTTTCACACTGCAAATTTTATCCAATTGTATATTAGACTTTGATAGATGTGAATCAATTATCACACTATTTTTCAATTTTATCCGATCGTATATTGGACTTTGATAGAAGTTACAGTTTTGACTCTCTACAATTAAATAAATGCTGTAATTTTTGTTTCTTAATTCATTTCATTTAAATCAACAACCACTTTCAGTGGATATTATGAATATAAACGTTTGTCATAGTATTAAATTTTGTGGAAGATGTGTTAGATAGTATGGAGTTCCATCTCAAAATCAATTGGTAATGAGAAAAATAACTAATCCCTTCGATTTTTCCAATGTGGGATTCTCAACAAGATAGATATTTCTATCGATATTTCTACATTTTTACATGTTCGATATTAACATAAAGGTTGAATCGATATTTCCATTATATTATAGAAAAATATCCATATCATACTAATTAAGCAACAAAATATCACTAATATAATTATAATATAGATAGTAGATATGTTATCTTGTTTAAAAATCAAATGTTTATTTACTAGTTTAAATTTATTTTTTGATTTCTTTTGTTTTTTATATTTTTTTTTCAGAATATCCACAAAGAATCAAAATTTTATCGATATTTTCATCGAAATTTTCGTAAAATTAATACCTCAAAATTTTCGTTGACGTCGATATTTTATACAATGATTCTAGTGCAAGATTATTGGAGTTTCAAGGAAATTTTGATATTTGAATTGAATTTTTGTTAGTTTTGAAGCATTTATTTTAATTTTTTAGTTTGTGCTTTAATCATGTTTAATTTTGTGCATTGCTTAATCTTTGTTGAAATGAATTGATTGTGTTTGAGAAATTATTAGATGTACTTTATTTAGACTAAAAATTGGGATGAATTCAGAGGAAATTGAAGATAGAATTAAACTTAAAACACATTCAAGTTTAAGTTCAACGGATTGAAATTGAAAGCATATGGCATTGGTAAAGAACATACTAAATCGAAAGTCGATTAAAAAAAAAAGGTAATTTGTTTCCCAAAAACCATGAAATGTAAAAAGTGAAAAAAAGATGAGACAAGTACCATATAGTAACCTCATTTAATCTTTTATAATGATCACTATTTTTCTTTTTGTTACATTATCCATTTATAATAAAAAATGTGTGAGGGTGGTGGTTTTCACGAGAGTGATAACACAACTTATTTTTAACTGTACTTTTCAATAATATGATTCCCATTTTTTTTCTTTGAAACTGATAGGATTCCCACTTTACTTTATGCTTTTTTAGATCTGCAACTATATAGGTGTATATACTATGATTGAGCATATTTTTTTTTTTGTAACGACCCGATTGAAAGTTGATGGGCATGTAACAATTGAAGTTTAGGAGATATATGAATTAACCGATATCACATCCAAATGAGAGGAATCTTTAAGACGTGAAAGTATAGTTAAGAAAAGTTTAAAAGAATTGAAAGTTACTACCTATACCAACAAGGTACACCTTTATTCCCATGGCTCAATCATAGGAACTTCAAAAGTTAAGTGTGTTGCTTGGAGCAATCCTATATGGGGTGATTTCTTGGAAATATTCTTAGGATGCATGTGAGTAAAGAAAAAATATGCTGAAAGGACCAGTGTTGTTTTGTGGGGATAACCTTAGAATCATCAAGATAAGTAAGGTCGCAGGAAATGTAGGAATGTCGGGGCCATCAGATGCCGAATCCAGATTTCGAATCTTGGTCTGAATCCTGGGCCTAGGGCGAATTATATGGTATTAGAGAGAAAATCTCTCCTAGTAAAATGTGGTTCGGAGACAAATCAAGTGAGTGTTGATGAACATGTAACAATTCAAGTTCAGGAGGGGTATGGTTAAGAAAGGCTTAAAAGAATTTAAAGTTACTATCTATACCAACAAAGTGCACCTTCCTTTTCAGTGGTTTCAATCATAGAAACTCCAAAATTAAACATACTTAGCTTGGAGCAACCCTATGTTGAGCTTTGTCCATGTGAGTGAGGGTCGGACCATCAGGTGTCGAGAAAAAAACTTATATTGTCCCTAGAAAAACTTATATTTTAAAACGTTGTTTTTCCAATGGATAATTTTTAGGTAGCGCCACCCTGGTTTTAAGATATGTGCCACAATTTTGTATATAAGGTTGTCATTTTTTTTAATCTCAATTTTCACTTTTTAATAAATTTAAATTCTCTCTTTTACATGAGTTTTCTAATCATTCATTGTATTGACAAAATGTTATGAAAGAATAAAGATATGTAAGTTTTAGGGTAGAGGTTTATATTTGACCCTGAACTTTTAAAATTACACCAAATTTGATCCAGATAAATAAATATGGTAATTTTTACCATCGATTAAACTTTTACTAATTTATTCACTATATTTAATTCATAAACTGCAATAAAAAGAAAAAATAACATTGTTTTTCTTTAAATTTTATTAATTTTGTGAATTATATTTGTTTTTATAATTTATTGAATACACTTAAAGAGGACTTTTTTCTAACGATTTTAGAGTAAAAATTAAAAGAGGGTAAAAATTACCAATATTTTTTAAAGTTTAAAGTTAAAATGACAATATTTATCTAAGTTTGGAGTGCAATTTAATGATATTAATAATTTAAAATTAAAATTGATACAACTAAAACTAACTCAAATTTGATATTTTTTATAAATTTTAAAATGATATCTTTTATGGACATATCTAAATTCATTAAACTAAAATACATGGCTATAATGCCACATCATTATCTTTTTTCTGTCAATTTTAATATTTGGTCATAACTAAATAGAAAAGAAAATTAATAAATAGATATAATGGTTTCCATTATTATAAATTGACAAAGAAAATTCCACTTAGAGTAAGTTTCTCACAAGCTATGTGTGTCACTTAAATTGTAGACATCTTATTACAACCACACGCGTATTCATCCAATTTCTAACCTTACATATTATATTATATTAAATTTATTATATTATATTATATGCTTTTAATTATTTCGTTTTTTGTTCCCAAAGTTTGCGGTGGAGGATCAATCAAATATTGCATTTTCTTCTTCATCTTTCATTATTGCTTGATATAGTTCTGTATTTCCATCATTGCCCTCTCCTACCTTTATATTTATTTAGTTTTGTTCTCATATTATCGTTATCACTTTTATATATTAAATTAAATAAAAAAAAACATTAAAAGTTAGTTCCTACAATCTAAAAAAGTTAAAATCTAGTTTTTAGGATTTGGTAAAACTTTATAAATAATCTAATGGAATTTAAGATGATGTTATTAAACTATAATAATCTTTATAATTATAAATTATAGGAACTAAATTTTAACTTTCTATAAATCATTTATAATTTAATCTATTTATTATAAATGAAAATACCAACATCATTATTTGTTTTATTAATATATTTTTTTTTCTATTTACTTTCTAACCATATTCTCACAATTCATGCTAAGTTTTAAAAATTAAAATATAGTTTTCAAAAGCTATTTTTATTAAAAAAATAAAAATTGATCAAGAATTTAAATATTAGCTAAAAAAAATATGAGGATTATTGATGTAAAAAACATTCGGAAAAAGAAACATAATACTAAAAAAAAAAAAAAAAAAAAAAAAAAAAAAAAAAACCCAAATGGATCAAAATAATTCATGTTGACATTTTTCATTTTTCTTCGCTCTTCGATAAAAACTTTAGGTCACCTACTTTGATATTTGTTATAATATTTAACAGGTGCAATCATGAACGGAGCCACGTAAAAGTTAGAAAAGGAATGTGTCCCTTCAATTTATCTATTTTTTTTATATTTTTAATATAAATTATAAAATAATATATATATATATAAGTTCAAGTTGAGTAAAAAATGGAGCTAGCTTGTTGGCGTGCAGTGTTGTTTGGATGGAAGCATAGGAGTTAAACTCTTACTACTTACTATATTTTAAAATTGTTGGTGTGTAGTGTTGATTATCTATTACTACTTGCTATAGTTTCATCTCTAATGGATTTGAAGAAAAATGTTTTAGATTCTGATCGATCTTATATAAAAATCAATCTAGAAAAACTACCTGCACATCCTGATCTATGAACCAAAATTTATGATTATAATTATAATATTCGAGATCAAGTTTATATAACATATCTACTAAAAGGTCTTTGTCATCCTCATAATCATACTTTTTCACTTAAGAATTTTGGTATAAAGTCAAGACGAATATTCTTGGTTAAGTGAGTATTCTAATTAGTTAGAATATAGCGTTTCAAAGGATGCGACATTTTGTTTATGTTGCTATCTATTCAAATTTGTGGATTTTTTTTTGTTAGACTTATACATATAGTGTAACTATATAAAATTTCTGGCTCTACCCCTAGGTGTGTAAAATAGTTTAGCAACAATAATGAGTCAATGACAAAAAAACATTTAAAGACAGAAACGGGACTTTAAATATATATAAGACAGAAAAATGAAATAAGTGTACAAGTTTATATGAGAAAATAAATAAATAAACAAACAATCAAAATTAGATTTAAGTAGAGGTGTTAAAAAAACTCGATGACTCGAAAAAATCGATCAATCCAACCTAACCCGTGCGGTTTGGGTTGGATTATCAACTCATTTAGGTTGAGTTAGGTTCAAATAAATGAAAAGTTTAGGGGTTGAATTCGTTCATGGGTTCACCTAATATAATCCAAACTA
This sequence comes from Benincasa hispida, assembly GCF_027475165.1. Taxonomy (NCBI): domain Eukaryota; kingdom Viridiplantae; phylum Streptophyta; class Magnoliopsida; order Cucurbitales; family Cucurbitaceae; genus Benincasa; species Benincasa hispida. The sequence continues at coordinate 2,224,808 of NC_143480.1, forward strand.
ATCCGAACTAACCCGAATTTATTATTAACTTTAATATATATATATATATTTATTTATTTATTACTTATAACACAATTATTTATACACATATTGATTTTAATTTTATTTAATTCAAATATTTTTTAAATAATTTATTCTTCAAGAGCTCTTAAAAATAGCTTTTTTGCACTTTACAAAGAAATTTACACTATATAAATTGAAATTGAGTTGTAAATCTTAATTCAATATATGAAAATAATTAAATTATATTTTTATATATTTATATTTTACTTATTTTTAGAACAAAATTTTAAATAAATGACCCAATTAACTTGAACCAACTCAACCTAAATATTTTATGATTGGGTTGAATTGAGTTCATTTTTTAATAAGGGTTATTTGGATTGAAAAAATTTACGACTCGAATAATTGAGTTGGGTCTAAATTTTTTTTTAACTCAATCCAACCCAACCCATAAACACCATGGATTTAAACATGTTATTAACTTATTAGGGAAACGGTAATTTTAACTTATAGCTTAGTCACCAATATGCTCCAACTTGAATAAATGTGACGATTTTCCAATTATTTTTTAAAAGGTGTTAGCAATAATGTACAATTATCAACTTAAATTTTAAAAGTATTATTTTATATACCTTGATAAATTAAATAATGCGGATATGATATGCAATTAATAAGATTTAGACAAATAAGACATTAAAATTTATTATCAATATAAACGTTGCTCAATAAGAATTAACATATATTTATTCTCTTAGAGTAAAAAATTTAAACTTTCGCACTTTTGTATTAAAGAAAAAGATACTAGAATTGACTTATTTTTATTGAAATTTATGAGCATGGGTGAAGTTAGTTAATGATTGGTTTTATACATTAATCAAATTTAATTTTGTGCATCTTTTTTACATTATTTTGGGTAAACTTAATGGATAAATTAATAATTTGAATTTAAAGTAAAATATACAATAGTTATCTAAATTTAAATTTATGATAAAAGTGGACAACAACATTTAAGTTGGGATTGAAAAAAAATCTTAGAAGACTATGCCATTATATGGATAGACTAATTATATGCAGCAAAATGAGGGAATTTTTGTATGTAAAAATTGAAGTAGTGAATAGGAATACAAAACTTATAGATAGATAAATGGCATTTGTGAGGCTACAAATTTGGGGATTCTATTTATACACACAATCATTGCCTTAGAAGAAAATAAACATTAATTATCCTGTCTCTTTATTATGCGTTAAAACAAGTGCTCATCATATTATTCATGTCTCTTCTTACATTTCTCAACTTCTTCATCCTTATCTAATGTATTTATTATTCTTCATGTTTTTTAAAAGAAAAGTATTTATTATTCTTCATGTTTTTTTAAAAGAAATGTATTTATTATTCTTCATGATTTTTAAAAGAAATTTGTGTTTTAAAAAAGTTCTTATAAATAAAAAAATCTAAAAAATATCTCCATTTTATAATAAGAAGTTCTTATAAAATATCTACTCTATGTATAGATATTTTTAAATATATTTTATGTGTTTTTATTTATTTATTTAAATATGTTACTGTTTTCATGGGCTATTCTCATAAATTTGTAAATTAAACCCTTATTCTATACGATATCTTCTTATAATGTATTTTCTCATATGGTATGCGAAAAAAAATCGTAAATATTTGAGATTTTTTATATATGATAAAATAGTCAATTTATTTATAAATATAATAAAATAATAAAATTTACCATTTTATTATATTTGAAACTATTTTGAGTGATTTTATTATTTAAAATATTTTTTAATTTAAATATATATATTGAAGATTGCATTTTGAACCAAAAAAATATCTTAATTCTTTTTTTTTTAACAGGGAAAAAATATCTTAATTCTTATATATATATATAATTCATATTGGAAATTCGAAATATGGGAAGTAAGTTATTGCATAAATATTTTTATAATTTTAAAATAAAAAACAAATAATTTTGCCTTTAGTATTTAGCCAATTTCCCAAATAAGTTACCAACATTGATTTAAAATGTGATAAAATTCACTTCACTAACCGGTTAATATACATTTTCATTAGCAATATTTTAATATACTTGTATATTTAAATAACATCATAATTTAGAACTTTTTAAGATTTTAGAGATGGAACGAAGAACAATACTTGGGTTTTGTTATTTAAAAAAAAAAAAAAAAACCATGTGATTAATTAATTTTTTCAAAACAAATTCATGGATATGGAGATATTGTTGGTTATTGAGTACTCATAATCTTTTATCTTTTCATCATATATTAGCAGTCTAATAGAGCCCAATTAGGAATCTAATCTATTGTGGCATTAAATTAATTTTATAATAAGAGAGTGGTGGTTGATAAAATAATTGTGAAGAATATTAAGAAAAACATGGTTAGTAGAAAAGATAGAGGTAGAGCGTAGTTGGTAAAGACTAAGATATGGTCCATGAGAAAAAAATAGAAGGCCAGCTGGTCGTCCATTTAAGAAGCAAATCCAGGTGGGTTTGGAGATTTTATTTTCTAATTATTAATGTACATGCCTTGTGTCGTCACCTTTCAAATTATTCCACCCCGAATCTCAAACTATGTTCATTCAATCTCTTCCATTCCTTTTATTTTTCTTTTCCAATTTAGGTCATTTTTATTTTCTTCTAAATATAATCCATCCATCATCTCGCCTTTTAGTACGTTTATTGTTTTTTACTAGTGTTTTATAATCATAATGAAATGTATGTTCCACTATAATTATTACTTGAGATCCATTCTCTCTCTTTTTTACTAACATTTCATTATTTATCATTTTCATTACATTTCTTTATAGAAGTAAAAACATCATCCATAAATTTTTTTTATTACAGTTGCATCAATGTGTAGGAAACACAATCAAATGAATTTCATTTCTTTTGTGATTGAAGTCCTAATCGATACATGAATGTAAACCCATTACAATTGTGATAGTTTTTATTACGTAATACATATGTTTTACACTTTCTAAAACATTTCACACTACATAATACATTTGTTTCTTTAATGTCTTGATATCTTCATGGTAAGGTAAACTAATTACACAACATTTGAATCTTTAAATCAAATAGTAATTTATAATATAATATTTGATTCTACAATTTTTTGGGTGAAAAAACACACGTGTTCATATATTTTTATTATGTAATATTTTTTAGTACAAAAATTGTGGAAATAGAAAATCGAATCTCCAATTTTAAATAAAAGAGTGTACGTCAATTATCATTAATCTAAACTCACTCATAATAATAAAGAAAAATAATTTATAAATAAATTTAGTCTAACTAAGTATAGATGAACATAAACAATAACATTAAAAGATAAGAGGTAATCTTTAGTCCTAATTAAATATAGATGACCTAAAACAACAACATTAGAAAATATGGGGTAATCTTACACATAAAATATTAAGAGGAGTAAAGCAGAAAACGAAACCTTGATTTTCCATTATAAGATTTGAAGTCATCATTTTTTGGGGCCGGCTTCTCTATCTGATAAAGCCCAATTATCAGGACAAATGGCCCAACTATAATTTTGGTTGGACAACTTTGTAAATGACTATTTTGCACCAAGGGGCTGACATGAGAAATAACATATTTTAAAAAATGACAAAAATATTTTAAAATTATAAAAATAACAAAACAAATTTATATAAATAGAAAATATTAATTAGTAAATGATAAAACTATCCTAAAACAATAAAATTAAGTATAAACGAGAATATAAAGATTGACTGCTCAAAAAATAACTCGAATACCTCAAATACACCCCACCTAAACATTCTAGAACCACAAATATGCAGTATCTAAACATTCCATAAACAAAAATTAAAAATCATCTAATATGGTCTTTAACGCTTTCAGCTGCTCATAAAACGTGTTATGTGAGAAAATATGACTTATGGATATCTACAACGATGGACTTCCACCAATGTGAGAAAGAGCAAAGTTGATTGTACCAGTGAAGTTGTTGGCAAGTGAGAGTATTTGAAGAAATTACAACTTCAGAACGATGTGATTATTAGAAATATATTTGCGTTTTACACTAAGCCAATTGTAGGGCGTTTCTTCGTGTTCATTCCATGTGACCATTTGCTCATAGGATTTTGAAAACCAACTTTAAACACTATCAATCCTATAACGTAATTGTTGAAAATGATATTCGAAGTAGGAACAAAAGCAAGAACACATGTGTGTGAATGAAAAAAGGTTGATGACTTGGCAAGGGTGGTCGTCGAAAGCTAGCCAAGACGATGGAATTCAAAAAAGGCTGCTAAACCAACGATCACATACATGAGATCGAGAAGGAGAAAAAGAGATTTTGGAGGACGAATAAATAAAGAAGATGAAGAAGATTAGATTTAGTATTTTTATCTTATTTTAATAATAATGATGATGATGATGATATTAACAATAAACTATATATATATATACACACACATGTACATGTTTCAAACATTTAAAGTTTAATTTTCATTTATATATTTTTTTAAATACAACAAGCAATTTTTACGTGTTTCTATATAAAAAATTAAAAACATCCAAAATATGGAAAAAAAAAAAAGGAATCAGGTTAACTTGATAACAATATTTATAAAATAATAAAAAATATTTAGATACAATTGAATTTTGTAATAAATATTTAAACAAATTGAAAGTTTGATAAAATCAAATTTGATAATAAAAGATAAATTCAAATATAAATTGGAGAGAAAAATCATATAGCTTTTGTTTATTGTGATTAATTTGATAAGTAGTTAGATAAATATAATTTGATAATAAAATATAAATTCATATATAATTTGAGGGAGAAAAATTAGAAAGGGAGCTCGTTTATTTACAATTATACACGATATTCATAATTTCATTTTCATTTAAGCTTCAACAATTACAATGTATTTATAACTCCATCAACCACAAAACCTACGAAAGAAATCTAGCTCGTTGAGACATAGCAAAAATAATAAGATTGTAGAAGTGAATAATTATTTGTTTGTCAAAAAAAAAAAAAATTAATGGTATAATAATATAATAAGACGATAATGAATAAAAGGTAATTAAAAAATACAAAAAAATGACAAAATTTAAATGAAATATGTAGTTTGTTAGATGATAATATGTATAAAATATTAAGTAGAATTCCAATTAGGATAAAAAAAATTAATTTGAATTTAAAATAATATAAAATAAATAAAATAATATAAAATCTAAAGATATATTATAAATTAAAATCAAAATGGTGATAAACAAATTAAAATTGATTAATTTTGTATATTTTTGAAAAGTGGTTAAATCAAATTAAACAGTTATGAAACCGCCAATTCAAATTTTAAAATAGGAAAAAAATCTAGCACATTTATCTCTTGAATCAGTTAGGTTGAAATCTTGTAACTAACTATTTATTTATATTATATTTCTATTGACAGTACTCCAAAAAAGTGTTAATCGACCAAGTAATTTGAGGATTATAAAAAATATATCATGTCCCCGACATGCTTTTGCCAAAAATATTATTATTTCCGTTTTTCTTACAAAAATCAAAAGACACTCTCCAATTTGACTATTTCCTTCAATTTCTCTGCAGTAAAACATGTTTCCAAATTCCCAAATATTCCATTGTAGCCACATGCATATACATTATTTGAGGTTTCTATTTTTAAAATATTATTTTTTAAAAGAAAATTATTTTAAATAATAAAACTGTTAAAAATATTTATAATTAATAGTAAAATATCATACTCTATGTGATAGACAGCGATAGACCACTATGTATGTCTATTATGACACGGATAGACAACAACTTTTTTTTAAATCAAAATCAAGTTTTAAAAATTTAAAATATAATCTTTATTTGGACAATAATTTGGTTTTTAGTTATTTGAACACTACCATCGCTTATGAGGTTTCTTTTTGTTATATACTTCCTAACTAAGTTTTTAAAACCCATGTTTAAGTTTGAAAACTAAAAAAAAAAAAAAAAGAAAGAAAGAAAAAGAAAAGAAGAAGAAAAAGAAAAATTTTAAAAATTGCAAAAGATATTTTTTTAAAAAACTAGAAAAATCAAATATTACAAATGAATCTGTAGTTTTCATTGATTAGATTTTTTTTCTTTTGTTCTCCAGGAAAGATAAAACAATTAAAAAAAATGGGTAAAAGAAACGAGTTTATTTATTTATTTAATTTTATTTTTTAATATTGGAATTAGGAAAACAATTTAGGCAAATATAGTGGTTCTGAAATTATTTACAAATTTATGATTGTTTTGGAGTTTTCGAGGGAGGATTTTGTGTAAAATATTTTGTCGAGGGTTCAACCCTCGATCTGTCGAAAATTAAAGAAGAGGTGGAGGAAAGAAAATTGAAGAATTAAAGAAGAAGTCGAGGGTTCAACCTTCGACCTGTCGAAAATTATAGAAGAGGTCGAGGGTTTGACCCTTGACCTAAAGAAAATTAAACAAAATTTGAAGAAGAGGTCGAGGGTTCAACTATCGACCTAAATAGATGACAAAATTTAAACAAGAGGTCGAGAGTTCAACCGGTTGTTTGGAAATATTTTATTTAGCATTAATCACACACAATCGCTTAGTAAACTATGCGATCGTTTAGTAATTATACACGATCGCACACAATCGCTTAGTCAATTATCTACGATCTTTTAGTAATTATACACGATCACACAAAATCGTTTAGTAAAATACTATGAGATCGTTTAGTAATTATACAAGATCACACATAATCGTTTAGTAAATTACTATGTGATCGTTTAGTAATTCTTATTAACGTAACAATAGGTGCAAACTTCCGGAAAGAACAAGTGAACGATGAACAACTTCTTTATTAGACGATAGGAATAAAACAAGATTAATCAGTCGCTTACGAGAAGCTAAACGATCGTTTACAATTTCTCCACGATCGCTCAGTATGACTAAACGATCGCTTAACTATTACTATTACACGATCGCCTTCTCAGAACACTCCTACACAATCGCTTAGCTATTATTATTACACGATCACCTTCTCAGAACCTATACGATCGCCTTGCATTGCACCACATGCCAAACTGTAGAATGTTTTGAACTAGTAGTTGTTGCATTGAACATATAGCAATCACATGCCTTGCGCACTTGCTGAATGCACCATGGTGTTGAACGCATAAGTTATCTTGAGTGCATTCCCATCCGACTATTCAATGCACCATTCTCTATCACCCATTGTGTGTTGATAACCGTCTCTTTAATAGTTGGAGTTGTGAGTAAGCTACTTTTAAGCTTAAATTGTACTATATCTTTATTTTAGTAATAGCTGGGTAATTTAGGAGCTATATAATTAGGGGTTGTTCGATGTAATTTTTCATTGGTTTCCTTTAGTAATAGTTGGAGTTTTGACTACGATCGAGGAAGCTTACCACCCCATCAATACACACCCTTGTCTGTGAGTGACTTTCTTTGAAATGAAAGCTTTTACATTTAAGCATGATTATGATGCGTTAAAATATGATTTATTGTGCTTGAACACATCCTATAGTTTTGAATTCTTAGTGTTATTTTAAGCATGAGCTTGAAGGAAATCAGATTTGAGATTTCCATGAGCAGAGGAACAAGATTATTCCAAATCACAATCATAAATGAACAATATATTTACAGTCGACTTCAAACAAGCGGTTATGCAAATAATACAAAAATTACAACATGAACAACAAATGAACAAGAGGGAAAAACTGTACGAACAAATT